>NC_087170.1:2316726-2414226 GCF_035594125.1 Scylla paramamosain | reverse complement strand
CTTCTCATCATTTTCTTCTTCACTCTTTATTATTTACGCAACACAACATGGTGTACTCGTGTCATCATTGTTTTTTGTGTAATGAAATGCCACTTGTATTCAAATCTTTACTGGGAGCTAAGGAGCCAGAAGATACAGAGGTACTCTGTTGATTAGTGGTTGTTTCCTCTTTCCCCGGCTTTTTACCATGTACAGGTGGTACTTGCCCGTTTTCTGGGGAGCCGTAAGTATACCGCTTACCATCAGGAGGAAGTACAATGTCCGCAAAACAATAATGACGGCCTCATCCCCACACCTACAACCCACACAATATCGTAAATAAAACACAATAAAACATAAAAATACCCATATATTATTATTTAATTATCTGGCCCTTCTTCTTGATAACCATCTTGAGTCTCCTAGGTATAAAATCTGCAACTTTCGTAAAATATCAAAGCCCATGTCATTGGTCCACAGTTTCTTGATTTCATCTATCAGCCGTGGTACCAAAGATGTGTGACATGTTGGATGACGTTCATTAATATGAATCCAAGAGTTATCGATTGAATTCAAATCCGGGGAGTTAAATGGCCATTCAAGAGGTTGTATTTCATGTTCTTCCAGCCATTTAACCACTTTATTTGCTTTATGACATGGTGCACAATCCAGCATGAAAGTCTGACACCGATGCAAATCATGAATAAAGAGTATATGATCATCCAGCACCTGAACACAAGAAGGAATATCAAACCCTTTTATTACTTTTTTTTTTCCTTGAGTAGTATAATTATTTTGTTTCCTCCATATGACACGTTTTCAATCACCTGTGGTTTGTCGGCGAACAATATTGTAGTGCACAGTATGTACATGCGTGTAATGTGTGTACGAGTCATGTGTATGTGAGTTATGTATGTCACTGTTGCAGTAGTAGCCTACAGTGTGTGTGTAAGATAAATTGTTAACTTTTCCGATACTCCATAAATTGTATTTTTTCTGATTCTAATGAGGTCCATATAATAGTTCCTGCTCAACGGATATGTAGGCTTAAATTATATATGTCGTGCTTCTATGTTGCACGATTTTGCTGCGTCTCTAATCTCTAAGACTGGCTTTTGTGGGTTCAAGGGAACGTTTAAGATTTTTTTATAAGTTTTACTTAATTTGTATTATATACATATATTTACATTCAGACGATCATATACGACTTCCGACAGCAATGAAAAACTATGAAAAATTGTTTCATCTCTTCAAATAAATTCCATTAAATATCTCGAACTCACTAAAGATATGAAGAAATTAAGAAGGAAGTAAGAAATACAAAAGAATAAATGAAGGAAGATGATACATACGAATGCAGGTACCAAGAAGCTATCACCAGCCTGATAGGTAAGAGGCGAAACGTGACCACCGAGAACAAGATGGAGTGAGTCATCACAAGACTAACGGAGCCGGAGATTAGCAGCAGATTACAAGAAGAGATACCCAGGTGGCTATCACTAAATTAGTACACAAGGGAAGAAGAGGTCACCGGAAGCAAATGACGTGAACAACACGGACAGCCTGCCACACCATAGGAAACGCCTTGTTCCTGATTAGAAGATGCGATTACCGAAGTTACTCGAGAATGAACCTTATTGAAAGTTAAGGGAAACTAAACTGTATTATCGAAGTATGGGAAGATTATCTAAATATAGTTACTAAATGAGCCGTATGATCAAAGTAGGAGAAAATAAATATAGTCACCTGAAAATGAACCTTATTGAAAGTTATAGGAAAACGAACCGTATGACTGAAGTATTGAAAAATAAATCTTATAGCAACGGAAGCCTTATTGGGGTAAAAGGTCGCTGTAACATCACATGTATATTATGAGGTGTAGGAGACGGGAATAGACAGAAGCAGATAGAGAGACAAGCTAGACAGAGCTGTCAGACAAGAGAGGGTCAAGATGGACAAGCCGCCTGCCACAGTACCAGTAAATAGAGCTAGACAGTTGTAATGCAGTCAGAGTAAAATGTTGGTGTTATATATTGACAGAGAGGGATCGGGTAGGTGCAGTATGTTTTTCCTCATTGAATATTAGTTGCAAGGTTTGTTAAGGATGTGATTTATCATTAAATATTAAAAATGTGTAGTGATTTGAATCGCAAGTAAAATGCGAAGAGTTCGAGATATTTAATGGAATTTATTTGAAGAGATGAAACAATTTTCATAGTTTTCATTGCTGTCGGAAGTCGTATATGATTATCTGAATGTAAATATATGTATATACAACAAATTAGGTAAAAATTATAAAAACTTAAACGTTCCCTTGAACCCACAAAAGCCATTCTTAGAGATTAGGAACGCAGCAAGATCGTGCAACATAGAAGCACGACATATATCATTTAAGCCTACATATCCGTTGAGCAGGAACTATCATATGGACCTCATTCGGATTAGAAAAAATACAATTTATGGAGTATCGGAGAAATTGACAATTTATCTTAAACACACACTGTAGGCTACTACTGCAACAGTGACACACATCACTCACATACATGACTCGTACACACACTACACGCATGTACATACTGTGCACTACAATATTGTTCGCCGACAAACCACAGGTGATTGAAAACGTGTCATATGGAGGAAACAAAACAATTATACTGCTCAAGAAAAAAAAGCAGTAATAAAGGGGTTTTGCATTCTTTCTTGTTCATTTCTCTTACAGAGATAATAAAGATGGTGTAGAAGTGTTTCCCCAGTGTGGGGATTCCTCCCTTGATATGGGAAGTGAAGGGGCGCTGACGCAGCTGCACTGAAGAGCCAGACCAACAGGTGATCCAAAGCTGCAGAAATCACAAGATGATGAGTAGCAGAATAAAATGGCTCGCGAAGCGGGGGGGCCAAAAATTGTTACTTTATGTAAAGTTGACAGTATAAAGCAAGCAACCTTACCCTTCCTGCACTTCATCACGGCTCATGCATCACTGAGGTTTCCTGTGCCTGCACCTCACCTGGCTCCTGCATTACTGAGCCTTTCTGTGTCTGCACTTCACCACGGTTCCTGCATCACTGAGCCTTCCAGTGCCTGCACCTCACTACGGCTCCTGCATAACTGAAGCTGCCTGTGCCTGCACCTCACCACGGGTCCTATATCATTCAAGCTGCCTGTGCCTGCACCTCACCTGCATCACTGAGGCTGCCTGCACCTCATCAGGTCTCATGCACTACTGAGGCTGCCTGTTCCTGCACCTCACCACGGTTTCTATGTCACTGAGGCTGCCTGCACCTCACCACGGCTACTGTATCACTGAGGCTGCCTGTACCTGCACCTCACCACGGTTACTGTATCACTGAGGCTGCCTGTGTCTGCACCTCACCACGGCTACTGTATCATGTAGATTGCCTGTGCCTGCACCTCACCAGGGGTCCTGCATCACTTACGCTGCCTCTGCCTGCACCTTACCCCGGCTCCTGCATCAATGAGGTTGTCTGTACCTGCTCCTCACCACGACTTCTGCATCATGGAGGATGCGTGCACTTCTCCACGGCTCCTGCATCACTGAGGCTGCCTGTGCCTGCTCTTCTTCACGACTTCTTCATCATGGAGGCTTCGTGCACCTAACCATGGCTCCTGCATCACGAAGGCTGTCTGTGCCTGCTCCTCACCACGATTTCTGCATCATGGAGGCTGCCTGCATCTCACCACAGCTCCTGCATCACTGAAGATGGCTGCACCTCACTACGGCTCCTGCATCACTGAGGCTGCTTGTGCCTGCACCTACCCACGGCTCCTGCAACACTGCGTCGCACTTTGCTCCAGATATGCCTGTCAGTAGGACGTTCTAACAATAGCTCCGATCCTGCCTACACCCAGTTAATTACCAAAAAAAATATGGATATTGAAACCGTCAAACCGTTCTTGAGTCACAAGAACATGCTTTTCGCTCTTCTTTGGACGTCGCAATAAAGGAAATCAATGCAAGACCACAGCTGCAGAAGGCTCTATCAGTGAATATATGAAAAGCTTGGAATTTTTCCCAGCTGACATTCATGATCTGAGGAATGAGGTGACAGTGCTTCGGAAATCTGACTCTGAGAAACAACTAGGCAAAAGTTGCTGAACCGGATTATTGCAGAAGAAATAATCTACGAACCACTGGCTTCCTGAAGCAAGGAGAAACAACTTGGGATCAAACATCTACCAAAGTGAGCAAACTTCTTGAAAACAAACTGCAACTGCCTTCTATCAAACTCGAATGAGAGCATCTGGTGGGGCTTTCCATTTCCTCCCATCCTCGTCCAGTCGTGATGTGCTTCATGAACTTTAGTGACAGAGATACGGTGTTCAGTAATGCAAAGAAGCTGAAGGAACGGTAATTTATATCAACAAAGACCTCTGCGTTGCATCCCTTGAAGCAAAGAATAAGCAGTTTCCTCTATTGAAGTAGGCCAGGGAAGAAGAAAAAGTTGCATCCTTTAGACTAGATCATAAGGAAGACGGATCATAAGGGAGAAAACAATCCATGACTCGTTACCCTCGGGGCCAGCTGCTGGTTCACCTGGCGAGGGTCGTGATTCGGGGGTTCGCCGTGGCGAGACAGCGGGCAGTTCTGAGGCCTCCTTGGTTCGCCATACTGAAGCACCAGGCAGCTCTCAAGATTCCTCCTCGGTTGGTATTACTGGAGTCGACAGCCTGGCCCGAACAGTATTCAGCGCTGGTGACAGTGGTGTCGCTGGCCTTGGCATTGACTCATGGGGGAAAATCGGTGGTGGTATCTGTCGGTGATGCTCTTGTGGTGCTGCCGCTTTACAGCGTTAAGAGGATGTCAACTGTATTGGGCGATGAAGTGGAAACATCTGAAAAAAATCACAATTCGCTCACAGAAGGCTCACAGGAAAGAGAAATAGGTAAGTTATTAATAAATATATGTTCATATGTTTCACTTTAATTATAGCCTATTTCCATTCTATATCCTCTTCTATTCAACAAATAACGTTTTTACTATTGGTGTTACAACTATTGTTGCTTTTACTACTACTACTACTATTACTACTACTACTACTACTATTACTACTACTACTACTACACTACTACTACTACTACTACTACTGCTGCTAACTGCTGCTAACAACAACAACAACAACAACAATAATAATAATAATAATAATAATGCTGTTGCTGTTGTTGCTGCTGATGCTACTACTACTACTACTACTACTTCTACTACTTCTACTACTACTACTACTACTACTACTACTACTACTACTACTACTACTTCTGCTACAACAATAACAATAACAACTGCTACTACTACTACGACTACTACTACTACTAAAGCTACTAAAACTACTACTACTACTACTACTACTACTACTATTTCTGTAACTGCTACAACAGCAGCAGCAGCAGCAGCACCACCAACAACAACAACAACAACAACAACAACAACAACAACAACAACAACTCCTACAGCGTCTGCGCTTATTAATGTTGATGTTTAGTATAGGGATTATTACTACTGGTTCAAATTTTGCCGATACGACAATTACTAGTACTACTGCTACTGCTGTAACTATTACTACTACTACTACTACTACTACTACTACTACTACTACTACTACTATTACTACTACTACTACTACTACTAATAATAATAATAATAATAGTAATAATAATATCACTACTACGACTGCTGCTACTACATCTGTTTTAGTCTCCCTAGTTTTGTAACTACATTATTATGAAGATTTAATGTACGGTAATGATGTAATCACCTCTTCACTGCTATCATGACGCATTTTCCTTTTCATAATCTTGTTGATGAAGATCTTAGAATTGTGGTTAATCAATATGACTCCAACATTATGACCATTTTGTAACTTATATTTATATGACACTTAGTAATTTAAGCGGGTTAAGTATTCCTAATTCATAATATCTAACTATTTATGATAATTTTTCAACTATTCATAAAAGTACATTTACAATCGTAACTATGAATATTGCCAGCATTTTGCCAAATCTTTTAGATTAAGGTGTAAATATTAGTAATGTAGATTTTGATGTTATCGGTTTTTCTGAAAATAGAGTTGACAAAGACATTGTCCTTTACAAAATTCCTAATTCCATAATGCACAGTATGCACCAGAACAGACACGGCGGTGGAGTGGCCTTGCATGTACGTGAGGCCTATACCTCACTGCTGCTACAGGATTTGTGTATATGTGAGCCCCCTTTGGAGTATGTATGTGTAGAGGCAGTGTATGGAGATGATATATATATATATATATATATATATATATATATATATATATATATATATATATATATATATATATATATATATATATATATATATATATATATATATATATATATATATATATATATATATATATATATATAATGTTTTCCCTAGAGGCCTAATCCTCTCTCTGATCATTAATCATACGGCTCTTCGTCTGAGCTTTCAGCACTATCGATGATCAGAGAATCAACGAAGTGATCCACTTGTATGTCTTGTCGCCCATGTTTTTCTTGAAGATGTTCAACATAGGCAACAGCTCGCATCCAGTTGTGTGGCGTGATGTGACGCAGGGCCTCCTTCTCACCACCTTTTCTCACCAGACGCAAGGTAGGCAATGCCTGTCAGTGTCCGGCCTCTACGAATCTTCTCCAAAGGTCTCTATCCATGAAATCTTCATCTCTGGTTATTTCTTGTAGATTTCTTCCTCTTCGTTCAGTAGCTTCTTCAACTCCCTGCATCCATCGCTTCCTAGGTCGTCCCACCGGCCTCCTGCCTAGAGGAACCCATTCCAGAAACTTCCTTGCGTATCTTGTATCTTCCATTCTTCGGACATGTCCATACCATCTCAATTTGTTCTTTTCAATTATCTTCAGTATAGATGTTATCCCTAATCTCTCTCTGGTTTCTTCATTTCTAATTCTATCAAGTCTGGTCACACCTCGGATCATTCTCAGAACTCTCATTTCTGCTGCTTGTATTTGTGAAGATGTTCTTGTTGTCAGTGTCCAAGTTTCTGACCCATATAGAAGTACTGGTCTTAGTATTGTTGTAAATATTATGGTTTTAGCTTTTGTTGGAATATTCTTATCTTTAAGTATGGGATACAATGCACTGACATTTGCATTGTACTTCTGTATTCTATTTAAAATTTCTATATTCTGTCTGTTTTCCTCGTCGAAAAGTACTCCCAGATAACAAAATTTGTCGGTCTGCTTCAGTTTAACGTTTTCTATGTAAATATTACATTCCTCCTTTATTCTGCCAACTTTCATTATTTATGTTTTTTGTTTGTTCATTCTCATTCCTTCCCTATTTAAGACATCATTCCATCTTGTCATGGCCTCTTGAAGATTTTGTTGGCTTCCTGTCACGACAGCGACATCGTCTGCATAGGCCAGCGTGATCTCTTTATCCTCCCTTACACACACTTCCTTCAGGCATCTGTCCATGTATATAATGAATAGCAAAGGAGAGAGCACTCCCCCTTGTCTCACTCCTGTCTTAATGCTAAACCATTCACTCTCCAGCACTCTGTTCTTGACTCTGCTCTCCGTGTTCTTATATATACTCTTAATTACTCGTATCAGTTTAGAGTTTATGCCGTAGTCTTGATGTTGTAAGACTCTCCACAAGCAATCTCTTCTAATTCTATCAAAGGCTTTTTCCAGATCTATAAAAGCCACATATTTATCAATGCTCCACTCCCAACTCTTCTCCATTATCATCTTTAAAGTGAACACTAGATCTGTCGTGCTCCTATTGGGCCTGAAACCATACTGCCATATTCCTAGTTTCTCCTCGACACAGGTTCTTAATCTTTTCTCAACTATTCTTTCATACAATTTTCCAACATGAGATAACCTCTATAATTTGCACAATCTGTTTTACTGCCTTTCTTATATATTGGACATACTATTGCTTTGTGCCAGTCATGGGGCACTTTCTCCTCTTTCCACGCATTACTGAAAATGTACCTCATCCACTCTACACATTCTTCCCCAGCAGCTTTAAATAGCTCTATAGGGAGCTCGTCGTCCCCCGGGGCTTTGCCGCTTCTCATCTTCTTTAGTGCCTCCTTCACTTCCTCTATACTGATCTCATTTGGGTTCTCTCCTTGTTCTTCCTGTATATCTAGATTCCGCTCTTCATCCACTTCCACATCCTCCACATTTAGAAGTTCTTGGAAGTATTCTCTCCATCTTTCTTCAATCTCCTGTGGTTTTGTTAGTAGTTCTCCTGTTTTGTTCATTATTGCATATGTTGATTCGCTATTTCCTTTCCTATAGTTCTTAGCCATGCTATACAATAATTTTCTTGTTCCTTCTACGTCTCTCTCTAGATCTTGACCAATCTTGATCCACATGTCCTCCTTGGCTGCTCTTTTGGTTGCTTCTGCACTGTTTCGTTTATCTACGTAATCTTCTCTATCTTCAATGTTTCTTGTTTTCATCCATTTTCTGAAAGATCTTGTATTTTCTTTGACTGCTTCCTTAACATCATAAGTCCACCATGCAGTACTTTTCTTTTTGGTTCCATATTTGATTTTAATACCAACTGTCTCCTCAGCTGCCCCATACACAGTGTTCTTGAATTTATTCCATTGTTCTTCTACGTTCATTTCTTCCAATTCCAGTTCGGTTGGTTTTCGTAATGTTACCAGTTGCCGTAGTGCTTGCTTCTTCTCTTCGTCCTTGAGGTTTTCCAGTTTGAATCTCTTTTGCTTTTTCTTGACTTTTTCCTTTGGTTTTACAATTTTTTATTTAGCCACCACCAACCTGTGGTCAGAGTCTAAGGACACAGATGATATGGTCCTAACATCTTTAAATATGTTTTTCTTGTTGGTGAGAAACAGGTCAATCATTGACCTCTCAGTATATCCTTGTTGTGCTGCATTCCACCGATACCATGTCCATTTATGGCTCTCCTGATGTTTATAATAAGTATTCATAATGGACATGTTATTCATCACACAATAATCTATTAATCTTTCTCCTTCCCGGTTCCTTTCGCCAATGCTAAACTCTCCGATGACGTGCTCTACTCCATCTCTATTCTGTCCGACATGTCCATTCATGTCTCCCATGACAATGACATTCTCGTGATGTCTTATTGTTTCTGTCATTTCCTGTAGAGTTTCATAAAACTGCTCTTTCTCCCTCAGACTTCTGCCCTGTTGTGGAGCATATGTTTGGATAATGCTAATTTTTGTCTGTTCTATAGTTAACGTTATACCCATCACTCTCTCATTTCTGCAGTCCATACTGTCCATCCTTTCTGCCATCAGTGGTGACATCATTATAGCAACCCCATGTCTTCCATCCTCATTACCACTATATATGATCTTATAATTTTCATGTAATGTTTTTTCTCCTTTCTCTTTGATTCTAGTTTCACATAATCCAACGATTTCCAGCTTTCTTTCCTTCATCATCTCTATTATTTCCTCTTCTTTATCCTTGAATGTTGCCAAGTTTATCGTTGCAATCTTTATTGTCTTTTGTTTCCTATTTTCATGTCCAGTTCCATTCCGGTTCGTTACCCTTTGGTCAGTCCGATTCCGAGGCACGTTCTGCGTTTCTTGAGCAAAAACTGTAACACCAGTGGCTTGCTAGGCCTATCCTGGCTCTTCGGAACTGTTAATTAGTCCTTTCCTGCTGCTTATTGCCCCCAACTGGTTACAAGGAATCTCCTACTAGTCCCCGGGCAAGCCTGCAGGTTAGGGTAAGCCGCGACACTTCTTCAAAGTTACACAGTTCCTTGTTCATGTGGAGTAGGCCCATGAACCGTCGCGCCTCCTTCATCAGATGTTTTCAAGTCAGCTATTTTAAAATGATTTTACTTGATGATATAAGACTTGACCTGATTCCATATGAATTCAATGGGGTTATATTGACAATGGTATGGTGGTAACCTCACAACCCTATGGCCTGCCAAGTCTGCAATAATGTCAATGCGATATTTTTTGCCGACTGCAAATTTCTTGGTAAGCTCATACAGCTCTGCCTTCAGTAGTTCATCACTGAGCCGGACACCTTTCGTTTTAAACCACTCCTTCAGTTCTGCCTTTTTCTACGATGAGCTTGGTACTTTCTCTTGTAGCATGGAGTAGTAGGGAGCATTAACCATGACGACGATGGAGTTTGGGTGCGTTGATGGGCAGCAGCTGATTCCTGAACCATTTCTCAAACACCGTGGAATTCATCTGTTTGTGATAATCCCCGTCGTTTTTTGCCTGGAGGATTAGTTCTGCATTACTGATGAAACTATCTATTGTTCCTGCGTGGAGAATTATGAGACGGCCTCCCTTTCCTCTCGGTGGCTGTACTCCTGTTGCTGCTTCAGATGTGGTGTCAGTCCACCATTTTCCTACAGTGTAACTTTGGTTAACCCGGGTAAACCCAGGTAAATGATGTTCGCCTGGGAAGACTGCTTCAGACGTCGCATTTCTGTCAAAAATCGTGTACGAGCAGCAATAACATCACTCCTCTCCATGAGAAATTTGCGGCCATCAATTTTTCCGTATCTGAATCTAATCTCTTTGAGAATCTTCTGTAGAGATTCAGTGCATCCTTTGAAGGAAATATTCTTCCTTTACTTTATGCACTGTTGGTACTTTATGCACTGTTGGGATGCCCTTCCTTGCGTAAAATCCAAAAACTGTTCTTCTCACCACACATTTGTCAAAGTCATCAACGTTGGTTATGGCTGCAGGGCGGTTCTTTGTTGGTGAGGAGAACACAGGATGCGCTGGTGGCCTCTGTGACATGTGAGCTTCATTGGCAAATTAACAAATTCTTTTAACTGTTGCCTCGCCCACGTTGGTGGCTTTCGCTATTCGGGCAACAGCTCTTGAGGGGTCAAGTAATGGGCCCCCTATCAGCCTTTTCTTCCAAAAAATACTTATTTACAGAGCTTTTTTTTTTTTTATATGTAGGAAGAATACTGGCCAAGGGCAACAAAAATCTAATAAAAAAAAGTGCCCACTGAAATGCCAGTCCCATAAAAGGGTCAAAGCAGTGATCAAAAATTGGTGGATAAGTGTCTTGAAACCTCCCTCTTGAAGGAATTCAAGTCATAGGAAGGTGGAAATACAGAAGCAGGCAGGGAGTTCCAGAGTTTACCAGAGAAAGGGATGAATGATTGAGAATACTGGTTAACTCTTGCGTTAGAGAGGTGGACAGAATAGGGGTGAGAGAAAGAAGAAAGTCTTGTGCAGCGAGGCCGCGGAAGGAGGGGAGGCATGCAGTTAGCAAGATCAGAAGAGCAGTTGGCATGAAAATAGCGGTAGAAGACAGCTAGATGTGCAACATTGCGGCGGTGAGAGAGAGGCTGAAGACAGTCAGTTAGAGGAGAGGAGTTGATGAGACGAAACGCTTTTGATTCCACCCTATCTAGAAGAGCAGTATGAGTGGAACCCCCCCAGACATGTGAAGCATACTCCATACATGGACGGATAAGGCCCTTGTACAGAGTTAGCAGCTGGGGGGGTGAGAAAAACTGGCGGAGACGTCTCAGAACACCTAACTTCATAGAAGCTGTTTTAGCTAGAGATGAGATGTGAAGTTCAGATTATAAGTAAAGGACAGACCGAGGATGTTCAGTGTAGAAGAGGGGGACAGTTGAGTGTCATTGAAGAAGAGGGGATAGTTGTCTGGAAGGTTGTGTCGAGTTGATAGATGGAGGAATTGAGTTTTTGAGGCATTGAACAATACCAAGTTTGCTCTGCCCCAATCAGAAATTTTAGAAAGATCAGAAGTCAGGCGTTCTGTGGCTTCCCTGCGTGATATGTTTACCTCCTGAAGGGTTGGACGTCTATGAAAAGACGTGGAAAAGTGCAGGGTGGTATCATCAGCATAGGAGTGGATAGGACAAGAAGTTTGGTTTAGAAGATCATTAATGAATAATAAGAAGAGAGTGGGTGACAGGACAGAACCCTGAGGAACACCACTGTTAATAGATTTAGGAGAAGAACAGTGACCGTCTACCACAGCAGCAATAGAACGGTTCGAAAGGAAACTTGAGATGAAGTTACAGAGAGAAGGATAGAAACCGTAGGAGGGTAGTTTGGAAATCAAAGCTTTGTGCCAGACTCTATCAAAGGCTTTTGCTATGTCCAAGGCAACAGCAAAAGTTTCACCAAAGTCTCTAAAAGAGGATGACCAAGACTCAGTAAGGAAAGCCAGAAGATCACCAGCAGAGCGGCCTTGACGGAACCCATACTGGCGATCAGATAGAAGGTTGTGAAGTGATAGATGTTTAAGAATCTTCCTGTTGAGGATAGATTCAAAAACTTTAGATAAGCAGGAAATTAAAGCAATAGGACGGTAGTTTGAGGGATTAGAGCGGTCACCCTTTTTAGGAACAGGTTGAATGTAGGCAGACTTCCAGCAAGAAGGAAAGGTACTCGTAGATGTTGACAGACAGAGCTGAAAGAGTTTGACTAGGCAAGGTGCAAGCACGGAGGCACAGTTTCGGAGAACAATAGGAGGGACCCCATCAGGTCCATAAGCCTTCCCAGGGTTTAGGCCAGCGAGGGCATGGAAAACATCATTACGAAGAATTTTAATACGTGGCATGAAGTAGTCAGAGGGTGGAGGAGAGGGAGGAACAAGCCCAGAATCGTCCAAGGTAGAGTTTTTAGCAAAGGTTTGAGCAAAGAGTTCAGCTTTAGAAATAGATGTGATAGCAGTGGTGCCATCTGGTTGAAGTAGAGGAGGGAAAGAAGAAGAAGCAAAGTTATTGGAGATATTTTTGGCTAGATGCCAGAAATCACGAGGGGAGTTAGATCTTGAAAGGTTTTGACATTTTCTGTTAATGAAGGAGTTTTTGGCTAGTTGGAGAACATACTTGGCATGGTTCCGGGCAGAAATATAAAGTGCATGAGATTCTGGTGATGGAAGGCTTAAGTACCTTTTGTGGGCCACCACTCTATCATGTATAGCACGAGAACAAGCTGTGTTGAACCAAGGTTTAGAAGGTTTAGGACGAGAAAAAGAGTGAGGAATGTACGCCTCCATGCCAGACACTATCACCTCTGTTATGCGCTCAGCACACAAAGACGGGTCTCTGACACGGAAGCAGTAGTCATTCCAAGGAAAATCAGCAAAATACCTCCTCAGGTCCCCCCAACTAGCAGAGGCAAAACGCCAGAGGCACCTTCGCTTAGGGGATCCTGAGGAGGGGTTGGAGTGATAGGACAAGATAAAGATATGAGATTGTGATCGGAGGAGCCCAACGGAGAAGAAAGGGTGACAGCATAAGCAGAAGGATTAGAGGTCAGGAAAAGGTCAAGAATGTTGGGCGTATCTCCAAGACGGTCAGGAATACGAGTAGGGTGTTGCACCAATTGCTCTAGGTCATGGAGGATAGCAAAGTTGTAGGCTAGTTCACCAGGATGGTCAGTGAAGGGAGAGGAAAGCCAAAGCTGGTGGTGAACATTGAAGTCTCCAAGAATGGAGATCTCTGCAAAAGGGAAGAGGGTCAGAATGTGCTCCACTTTGGAAGTTAAGTAGTCAAAGAATTTCTTATAGTCAGAGGAGTTAGGAGAGAGGTATACAGCACAGATAAATTTAGTATGAGAATGACTCTGTAGTCGTAGCCAGATGGTGGAAAACTCGGAAGATTCAAGAGCGTGGGCACGAGAGCAGGTTAAGTCATTGCGCACATAAACGCAGCATCCAGCTTTGGATCGATAATGAGGATAGAGAAAGTAGGAGGGAACAGAAAAGGGGCTACTGTCAGTTGCCTCAGACACCTGAGTTTCAGTGAGGAAAAGAAGATGAGGTTTAGAAGAGAATAGGTGGTGTTCTACAGATTGAAAATTAGATCTTAGACCACGAATGTTGCAGAAGTTAATGAAGAAAAAGTTGAGGGGGGTGTCAAGACACTTAGGGTCGTCGACGGAAAAGGTAGTTCGACCTGGGGACATTTATGGTCCCCTCCCCAGATGGAGACTCCGAGGCTGGTGTAGGAGTCGCCATGATTTTAAAATTTTTGAGTGAAGGGTGTGTGTGTTATTAGGTTTAATAGGTAAATAATTATTTTTCTCGGCTGTGGAGGTGACGAGAGCGAGCGGGAGAGGCAGCTTCTATCCTGGCTGGCAGCGCGAGAGGAAGTGACCTATGGATTAACACGGTCAGTCTGACCAGGTGACCTCACTCGGCCATCCATGGAAAAGTGACAATGCTTGGGGGAAACGTTGCCAAGTATTGTGGTGTTTGCCTAAAAAAAAAAAAGAAAAAAAAAAGTAATTAAAAACACTAACTTGCCTTTTTAGAGCATCACAGTGTATATATACTACAACATCATTTTATCTTGAGGTAGGAACAACATGACATGAGGTGTGTCTTGGTGTAAGTGTGGACGATGCCTAAACGCTCAATTCAAAATGGTCAAACCATAACAATTATAGAGTGATATCCATTTTATCTGCTATTAGTAAAGTATTTGACTTGTTTATTTTCTTGAGAATAATATATATATATATATATATATATATATATATATATATATATATATATATATATATATATATATATATATATATATATATATATATATATATATATATATATATATATATATATATATATATATATATATATATATATATATATATATATATATATATATTTTTATCAAATTCTCAATTTGGCTTTAGAAAGAACTCAACAAAATCAGTGCTTTAAAATTTTGTTTCAAAAGTCCATTATGAATTGTATAAAAAGTCTCATGTCGCCAATGTGTGCGTTTTTTTTTTTTTTTCTAAGGTCTTTCACTCTCTATATCATCATATTTTACTTGTTAATTTAAATAATATTGGCTTGCAGGGACCTGCTTATGACTTAATCAAGAGCTACTTAACAGAGTGCTAACAGTTTTTTTTTTTTTTTATGTATATTCTGATTAGAAATGAATTAAATATAGTGTACCTCAAGATTCAATACTAGACCCCATTCTGTTCATATAATAAATTCTACTAACAATGCTCATTTTACAATGTATGCTGACGACACAAGCTTCATTGTCAATGATAATGACCTCTCTTAATTGTCCCGGGAACCAGATCACAACAGTAATTGGATAAAGGATAACAAGTTAAAACTTATTTAATAAAACTCATGCAAAGTTATTCAAAAATAGATCTTTAACATATGATTTATCTCTAGTAAGATTGGATCAGGAAAATGTTCCCAGTGTTCACACAATTAATTTTTTAGGAGTTTTATTACATGACAAATTTAATTGGAGGCAACATATTGGTAATCTATCTACTACTCTGTCAAAAATTGCAGGAATCCTGTATCGTATCAGACAAATACTCACGACTGAATCTATGTTAACTCTGTTATACTTTCTTGCTAAAAATTATATATTGCATATTTATTTGGGGTTGGAAATGGCCATTATTCCTAGATAAATTATTCAAAATTCAGAAAACATATTCTAAAAATAATAACACTTAAAAAGAAATTTGACCCTACTGAAGGGATATTTCCGAACTTAAACTTGTTGAAGTATATTCACAAATATTTTATATTGTTATTTATATTTAAGTTAATGAAAAATAAAGATGGAATCTTCAGCATTCAGAGATATCTTCATTCTAGTACAAGAAATCATATGAATTTCTTCAAATTATCCATTCAGAACTAAACTCTTTCAAAAATTATCTTCTATATCTTGGTCTTGAAGTGTAGAACTCTCTTCATATCTAGATAAAATCTAATCAGCACTGTTAGTTAATTGTTTTCAGGGTAGGAAAAAATCCAGGATTTTGTATTATTATTATTATTATTATTATTATTATTATTATTATTATTATTTTTACTAAACCCACTGTTTATTTATTTTTATTCTTTTGGGGGGAGGAGAGGTTTATTGAGTTTTTATTTATTGTTTTATTTATTTATATGTGAAAGTTTTAATGAGCAAGTAAAAGTTAATAAAGTGAAACAAATTTAGATTTTTTTTTTTTTTCGTTAAGGAGGGGCACAGACCAAGAGCAAAAAAAAAAAAAACAGAAAATAATAATAATGAAGAAAAAGACCCACCGACGTTCCAATCCCCGAACAGAGTAAAAAGCGGTTGTTAGAAATTACAGGATAAGTGTCTTTTAAAAGGATTCAAATCAAAGGAAGTGGAAATACAGAAGTAGGCTGGAAGTTCTAATGTTTAAGAGGGAAAGGATGAATGATTGAGAATGTTAGTTAACTCATGCATTAGAGAGGTAAACAGAATAGGGAAGAGAGAAAGAAGAAAGTCGTGTGCAACGAAGCAGCGGGAGGAGGGGAGGTATGCAGTTAGCGAGATCAGAAGAACCCTTAGTATGAAAACAGTGGTAGAAGATAGCAAGACGTGCAACATCGTGGAGATGAGAACCCGAAGACAATCAGTTAGAGGAGAGGAGTTGATGAGACGAAAAACTTTTGATTCCGCCTGTCTATAAAAACGGTATGAGTGAAACCCCCTCCCTCCCCATACATGTGAAGCATACTGCATATATGGATGGATAAGGCCTCTGTACACAGTTAGCAGCTGTAAAGGGGGGTGAAGGTGAGCAAAAATTGGCGGAAACGACTCACAACACCTAACTTCACAGAAGCTGCTTTAGGTGATGAAATATGAAGTTTCCAGTTTAGATTATAAGTAAAGGACAGACCGAGGATATTCAGTGTAGAAGAGAGGGACAGTTGAGTGTAACTGAAGAAGAGGGAATAGTTGTCTGGAAGGTTGTGTCGAGTTGATAGATGGAGGAATTGAGATTTTGAGGCATTGAATAATACTAAATTTGCTATGCCCCAATCATAAATTTTAGAAATCAGAAATCAAGCATTCTGTAACTTCCCTGCGAGAACTGTTTGCTTCCTAAAGCGTTGGACGTCTATGAAAATATGTGGAAAAGTGCAGGGTGGTATCACCAGCATAGGAGTGGATAGGACAAGAAGTTTGGTTTAGAAGGCCATTGATGAATAACAGGAAGAGTGGGTGACAGGACAGAACCCTGAGAAACACCACTATTAATAGATTTAGAACAGTGACCGTCTACCACAGCAGCAATAGAAGAGACAGAAAGGAAACTTGAGATGAAGTTACAGAGAGAAGAATAGAAGCCGTAAGATGGTACTCAAGAAATCAGGGATTTGTGCCATACTCTATCAAAATGCATTTGATATGTCTAAGGGTACGCCAAGTTTCACAAAAAAAAAAAAAACCCTAAAAAAGGATGACCAAGACTCAGTAAAAAAAAGCCATAAGATCACCATTAGAGCGTCCTTGACGCAACCCATACTAGCGATCAGACATGATGTTATGAAGTGATAGATATTTGATAGATATTTGAGATTCCTCCTGTTGAGGAATCGCGGAGATTAGGTAACTCGTACTGCAGCTTGCTAGGCTCGACGTCTTGTGAACAGACAGTAGTAACACTCTGCTTCGTAATCTACTTGTGGTGATCCTAAATCAATGACAGTTTTGAGCTTTCTTTTGAGGTTGGCATCTCAGCTAGGCTCGACTTCTTGTGAACAGATAGTAATAACACTCTGCTTCGTAATCTATTTGTGGTGATCCTAAATCAATGACAGTTTTGAGCTTTCTTTTGAGGCTGGCATCTTAGTAATTTCCTTTAGAGAGGCAGGAAATTAAAGCAATAGGACGGTAGTTGGAGGGACTAGAAGGGTCACCCTTTTTAGAAAAAAGGTTTGATTTAGGCAAACTTCCAGCAAGAAAGATAAGTAGATGTTGATAGGCAGAGTTGGAAGAGTTTGACTTGGCACGGAGGCACAGTTTCGGAGAACAATAGGAGGGACCCTATCAGGTCCATAAACCTGAGAGAGAGAGAGAGAGAGAGAGAGAGAGAGAGAGAGAGAGAGAGAGAGAGAGAGAGAGAGAGATTGTAGACTTGTATACACACAATCCAGTTGAATAAATGTAGCCCAGATGTTTGCCTCATAAATGAATGCACTTTCAGCATCGATGAGTCTGGTCGTCACGGGAATTACAGTTACCACAGGAACTCTTCAGACAGTCTGTATGGGAGAGCCAGAGGGTGATGAGTGGGGCAGAAATGCTGTGGCGACACACACACACACACACACACACACACACTCTCTCTCTCTCTCTCTCTCTCTCTCTCTCTCTCTCTCTCTCTCTCTCTCTCTCTCTCTCTCTCACAAACACCTGCGGAAGCGACCCAACATCCTGATCTTGGCAAAACTGGACAGCTCTCTCTGCTCCTCCTCCGTGATGGGGCTGGTGTCCGGTGCTACAATGCCACCAAACATCATATCGCCCCACACCCTGACGCCGGCAGTGGCCAGCTTGTCAAGGTAGCGCCGCCACATATCTGTCTTCATGCTGCTGGCGGTGAAGCAGATGCTCGTGTATCTGTCAACAGCGGCAGCAGAGAGATGGATAGGTAGAGATAGATATATAGGTAGATAAACTTAGAGCTAGGCACATACACGTATACATAAAAACATACATACATATATGCATGCATGCACACCTACACATTCATATTCATATTTGTGTACATGCAGACATATAGACATACTAGCAGACGAAAAGAAAAGAAAAAAAAATAGATAAGATAGAAAGACAAATAACTGTATAAATAGAAAGACACAAACAGACAGACAAATCATTAAGTTGGCATCCACTCACTGAAGAGAGACAGAGAGAGAGAGAGAGAGAGAGAGAGAGAGAGAGAGAGAGAGAGAGAGAGAGAGAGAGAGAGAGAGAATTACTACTACTACTACTACTACTATTACTAGTAATACACATACTTTATAACAATAATAAAAAAAAAATCCTAAATAATATTTATCTATTTATTGACTTTTTTACTTATAAACAGAAGCATTACTTCAGCACTGAAACACATCTAACATAACCCAGCCTGACCTGACGAAACCTAATCTTACAAGTATGATGATTACTTATAAACAGAAAAATCCTCTCTACGGTCCTAGCCTAATATAACCTAACCTACCCTATTTAACCTAACAAGCCTAACTTGACCCAGTTAACCTAACTAAACATACACATAAGAAAAATCTTAACACCTGGGTATTACTTAAATATCTAAAATCTGACATAACCTATCTAACCTAATCTAACGTGACATACCCTGACAGAATCAGATATATCTTAAGCTCAAAAAGGACCCACCTGAATTTAATTCACCGAACCTAACAAGAACAAAACTATTATGAAAATCTATGTATGTGCTTTCATTGTCTTTGATCATAAACCTAACCTACATAACCTAACCTAGCTCAACCTATTCTAATCTACCTGACCTAACCCATCCCAACCTAACCTAACTTAACCTAACCTAATCTGCCCAATCTAGCCTAGCCTAACTCAAAATAACCTAAGAAAATTATAACGTGATGAATTACTTAAAATACTTAAAGGATTTACTTATATGGTATGTGTGATAGAATGTTCGTTCGTTTGTTTATTTCTTCATATACCTACCTAACTGTTTGTTTGTTTGTTTGCATGCTTTTCTCCTTGATTTTTTTTTCATGTTTGTTTCTTGCTTTCATTTAGCTTTTCTTTTTTCCCCTGCTTTGTTTGTTGCTTTTTTCCCTTGTTTCTTCATATATATATATATATATATATATATATATATATATATATATATATATATATATATATATATATATATATATATATATATATTTTTTATTTATTTATTTGTTTATTTGCAGGTTTGCTTGTTTCCTCCATTCTCACCTCCTTTATTTGTTTATAAATTTATTTCTTTATTTCATAGTTCCTCTAAATTTTTATTCGTTTGTTTCTTTACTTCTTTGCTTTTTTTTTTTTATTTGTTTTCTCATTATTTCCTTTGTTTGTTTCTACTACCACTGCTTGTGCTAGTACTACTACTAATATTACTACTACTACTACTACTACTACTATTATTCTTCCTGCACCTCCTCCTTAATATGTTGTTGTTGTTGTTGTTGTTGTTGTTGTTGTTGTTGTTCTACTTATTATTATTATTATTATTATTATTATTATTATTATTATTATTATTATTATTATTATTATAGTGACAAGAAAATGAGAGAGAGAGAGAGAGAGAGAGAGAGAGGGGGGGGGGGGGGAAACTGACCGACTGCCTTAGCGATTGGACGTACAGTGCTTTGTTCCGTGCTCCTGCTTGATTTGTGATTTTATTATTTGTCCAAACTAGCAATGCTGACGACATACAAGGATATCAAGACTATGCTTGAAATGTAACAAGCATATAACTACGCTATGGAAATTATGATGAAGGACCTTACAAGCAGGATAACGCAAGTTGAGAGTCATAACAATGAATTGATTCGCTCGTTGGAGTTCACACAGAAGGAATTAGAAGAATGGAAGACCGTTAACAAGACACTTATTGAAGAAGTGACAATGTTAAAGAAGGAAATTGGCAAGAAATCTGAGTTTAATGTGAAGCTAGACATGCTACAAAGCCGAATTGATTATCAATAAGCCTACTCAAGACGTAACAACCTACACTTTTATGGCTTCGACGAATCACCGAACGAGACGTAGGAAGAAACGCAAGTTAAGATTCAAAAACTACTTCGAGACAAGTTAGAGATTGGTACGATACAGCTTGAATGAGTTCATAGGTTAGGGTCGAAGTTATCCTCTACTCGTCCCGAACCATTGTTGCGCGACTCAGCAAATTCGAAGATCGTCAGTCAGCCTTACGAAACTAAGCTAAACTGAAGAATACGAATCTACATCAATAAAGACCTGTACGAAGCTTCGGTAAAAGCAAGAAAGGCGCAACTACCGGAATCGAGAAAGGCAAGAGCAGAGGGTAAGTAGCTTATTTCAGTCATACTAAGCTAGTGATCCGTGAAAGAGCAACGCAGACTGAGGACTCTTCTATAGCTGGGTAAGCTGCCTCTGTGGTGATTGTCACTCATGATGAGACCCTTGCTGCTGCAGTCACTCCTGCCCGGACTCCAGATGGTGGTAGAGCTGCTGCTGGTGTCACTCCTGTTTAGACTGCTGCTGGTGACAACGCTGCTGATGGGGTCACTCCTGCACAGACTCTTAGAGGTGCTGGCGCTTTTGCTGCTTTCGATGGTGTTCCTAGTGTTGCTGATGGTGGTGCTCGGGAACCTGGTGCAGCTGGTGCCTTGCTGCAGGTCGCTGGCAGTGATGATGTCCGTGAGAAGGAGAAAGGACAGGAGAATACGACACAACGTAGTAAGAGTAAGCGCAGAAGAAAATAAAATTTGATACGTACTAAACATATAACATCAAATAGTTCTTCCTATCATTAATATTCTTTCAACACTCAAATGATGTGGAAGTAATACAGTTGCTTGGTGATGATTATACTTAATTCTTAATTATGAAGAATTTAATGATTTTGTGAGTGATTATTGTACGTTTCCAAGCTGACCTCCTGGTACTTGCAATGATGGGATAAGCCAGGGACACACATGAGGTAAGCGTAGATCCCTTAATGTCCGAAAAAAAAAAAAAAAAACTGTACAAGGTTGCTGCCTGGAGGTGCGTGCGTACCCCGACAGGCAGGCAAGCAATATTGGGAGAGAGATGCGTGAGGGATGAGGTGCCAAGTCGGCTTTAATAAAGAACGCATCACTGTCCCTTACGAAGTATATTATGCTACATCTTCCCTCTCCCTTCACGCTCATAGCACGCCCTGTCTTAAGCGACGTTCCTGTCCATGATGCGTGCTGAGCGGCGGGGCAAAGCTGGCGGAGGCAGCTGCGCGCCAACTGGGATGACCTCCGTGATCTGCAGATCCTTGGAGAGAGACGGGGACGGACTAAGGAAGCGGTGATTCCTCCACCAGATGCGGCCACTGGGCATCTTCACTAGATAGTCGCTGGATGTACTTATGCTCATGACGGTGCCGACCTTATTCCAGCGCTATGTGGTCGGGTCCTGGACACAAACCACATCGTCAAGTTTAAGCGGTGGGAGATGTCGGGCATGTGCATCGTACCGGGCTGTATCGTCGACAAGGCGAACTGCAGCCTTACGGTCGCAACTCTCTGCTCTGGCCTGATACTCCTCCTGGAAGGCCTTAAAGTGAGCTGATACACAGGAGCGAAGAGGGTGATCGTAGAGGATTTGGGCTGGGGAGCGACCGGTGTGGTTCGGAGTGTTGCGGAGCTCGAGGAGACCCCTGTCGAACGCCTCACAGTCAAGGTTTCCAGAGGGAGCCACCCACCTTCTGAATGAGCTGCTTGACGAACTTCACCGCTGCTTCGGCGTGCCCGTTTGACTGTGGGTAGTGAGGCGTTGACATGTTATGGCGGACACCCCAACGCTCAAGGAAGGTGGTAAACTCCCGGCTAGCAAACTGCGGGCCGCCATCCGTACGCAGGCGAACTGGAACGCCCAAGTCGCGGAAGAGATGCCTGAAGTGGCGAACAGTTCCAGAAGAGGTCATGTCTGCACCGCAAGACACCACCACAGGCCAACCAGGCCTAGGCCTGGCCTAGGCCAGGCCAACAGGCTGTCACCCTTTCTTCTCCGTTGGGCTCCTCCGATCACAATCTCATATTTTTATCTTGTCCTATCACTCCAATCCCTCCTCAGGATCCCCCTAAGCGAAGGTGCCTCTGGCGTTTTGCCTCTGTTAGTTGGGGGGACCTGAGGAGGTATTTTGCTGATCTTCCTTGGAATGACTACTGCTTCCGTGTCAGAGACCCGTCTTTGTGTGCTGAGCGCATAACAGAGGTGATAGTGTCTGGCATGGAGGCATACATTCCTCACTCTTTCTCTCGTCCTAAACCTTCTAAACCTTGGTTTAACACAGCTTGTTCTCGTGCTACACATGATAGAGAGGTGGCCCACAAAAGGTACTTAAAACTTCCATCACCAGAATCTCATGCACTTTATATTTCTGCCCGGAACCATGCCAAGTCTGTTCTCCAACTAGCCAAAAACTCCTTCATTAACAGAAAATGTCAAAACCTTTCAAGATCTAACTCCCCTCGTTTCACCAAAATCTCTAAAAGAGGATGACCAAGACTCAGTAAGGAAAGCCAGAAGATCACCAGTAGAGAGGCCTTGACGGAACCCATACTAGCGATCAGAAAGAAGGTTGTGAAATGATAGATGTTTAAGAATCTTCCTGTTGAGGATAGATTAAAAAAAACTTTAGATAGGCAGGAAATTAAAGCAATAGGACGGTAGTTTAAGGGATTAGAACGGTCATCCTTTTTAGGAACAGGTTGAATGCAAGCAAACTTCCAGGAAGAAGGAAAGGTAGATGTTGACAGACAGAGCTGAAAGAGTTTGACTAGGCAAGGTGCAAGCACGGAGGCACAGTTTCAGAGAACAATAGGAGGGATTCCATCAGGTCCATAAGTCTTCCGAGGTTTAGGACAGCGAGGGCATGGAAAACATCATTGCGAAGAATTTTAATACATGGCATTAAGTAGTCAGAGGATGGAGGAGAGGGAGGAATCTCATGCACTTCATATTTCTGCCCGGAACCATGCCAAGTCTGTTCTCCAACTAGCCAAAAACTCCTTCATTAACAGAAAATGTCAAAACCTTTCAAGATCTAACTCCCCTCGTTTCACCAAAATCTCTAAAAGAGGATGACCAAGACTCAGTAAGGAAAGCCAGAAGATCACCAGTAGAGAGGCCTTGACGGAACCCATACTAGCGATCAGATAGAAGGTTGTGAAATGATAGATGTTTAAGAATCTTCCTGTTGAGGATAGATTAAAAAAAACTTTAGATAGGCAGGAAATTAAAGCAATAGGACGGTAGTTTAAGGGATTAGAACGGTCATCCTTTTTAGGAACAGGTTGAATGCAAGCAAACTTCCAGGAAGAAGGAAAGGTAGATGTTGACAGACAGAGCTGAAAGAGTTTGACTAGGCAAGGTGCAAGCACGGAGGCACAGTTTCGAAAAACAATAGGAGGGATTCCATCAGGTCCATAAGTCTTACGAGGTTTAGGACAGCGAGGGCATGGAAAACATCATTGCGAAGAATTTTAATACGTGGCATTAAGTAGTCAGAGGATGGAGGAGAGGGAGGAACAAGCCCAGAATCGTCCAAGGTAGAGTTTTTAGCAAAGGTTTGAGCGAAGAGTTCAGCTTTAGAAATAGATGTGATAGCAGTGGTGCCATCTAGTTGAAATAAAGGAGGGAAAGAAGAAGCAAAGTTATTGGAGATATTCTTGGCTAGATGCCAGAAATCACGAGGGAAGATAGATCTTGAAAGGTTTTGACATTTTCTGTTAATGAAGGAGTTTTTGGCTAGTTGGAGAACAGACTTGGCATGGTTCCGGGCAGAAATATAAAGTGCATGAGATTCTGGTGATGGAAGGCTTAAGTACCTTTTGTGGGCCACCTCTCTATCATATACGAGTATAGCACGAGAACAAGCTGTGTTAAACCAAGGCTTAGAAGGTTTACGACGAGAAAAAGAGTGAGGAATGTACGCCTCCATGCCAGACACTATCACCTCTGTTATGCGCTCAGCACACAAAGACGGGTCTCTGACACGGAAGCAGTAGTCATTCCAAGGAAAATCAGCAAAATACCTCCTCAGGTCCCCCCAACTAGCAGAGGCAAAACGCCAGAGGCACCTTCGCCTAGGGGGATCCTGAGGAGGGACTGGAGCGATAGGATAAGATAAAGATATGAGATTGTGATCGGAGGAGCCCAACGGAGAAGAAAGGGTGACAGCATAAGCAAAAGGATTAGAGGTCAGGAAAAGGTCAAGAATGTTGGGCGTATCTCCAAGACGGTCAGGAATACGAGTAGGGTGTTGCACCAATTCCTCTAGGTCATAGAGGATAGCAAAGTTGTAGGCTAGTTCACCAGGATGGTCAGTGAAGGGAGAGGAAAGCCAAAGCTGGTGGTGGTATGTCTTCTACCGCTATTTTCATGCTAACTGCTCTTCTTATCTTGGTAACTGCATGCCTTCCCTCCTTCTGGGGCCTCACTGCACAAGACTTTCTTCTTCCTCTCACCCCTATTCTGTCCACCTCTCTAACGCAAGAGTTAACCAGTATTCTCAATCATTCATCCCTTTCTCTGGTAAACTCTGGAACTCCCTGTCTGCTTCTGTATTTCCACCTCCCTATGACTTGAATTCCTTCAAAAGGGATGTTTCAAGACACTTATTCATCATTTTTTAACCACTGCTTTGACCCTTTTATGGGACTGGCATTTCAGTGGGCATTTTTTTTATTAGATTTTTGTTGCCCTTGGCCAGTGTCCTTCCTACATAAAAAAAAAAGAAGGATTAGAGGTCAGGAAAAGGTCAAGAATGTTGGGCGTATCTCCAAGACGGTCAGGAATACGAGTAGGGTGTTGCACCAATTGCTCTAGGTCATGGAGGATAGCAAAGTTGTAGGCTAGTTCACCAGGATGGTCAGTGAAGGGAGAGGAAAGCCAAAGCTGGTGGTGAACATTGAAGTCTTCGAGAATGGAGATCTCTGCAAAAGGGAAGAGGGTCAAGAATGTGCTCCACTTTGGAAGTTAAGTAGTCAAAGAATTTCTTATAATCAGAGGAGTTAGGTGAGAGGTATACAGCATAGATAAATTTAGTATGAGAGTGACTCTGTAGTCGTAGCCAGATGGTGGAAAACTCGGAAGATTCAAGAGCGTGGGCACGAGAGCAGGTTAAGTCATTGAGCACATAAACGCAGCATCCAGCTTTGGATCGAAAGTGAGGATAGAGAAAGTAGGAGGGAACAGAAAAGGGGCTACTGTCAGCTGCCTCAGACACCTGAGTTTTAGTGAGGAAAAGAAGATGAGGTTTAGAAGAGGAGAGGTAGTGTTCTACAGATTGAAAATTAGATCTTAGACCGCGAATGTTGCAGAAGTTAATGAAGAAAAAGTTGAGGGGGGTGTCAAGACACTTAGGGTCATCGACAGAAAGGTAGTCCGATCTGGGGACATTTATGGTCCCCTTCCCAGATGGGGACTCCGAGGCTGGTGTAGGAGTCGCCATGATGATTTTAAAATTTTTGAGTGAAGGGTGTGTGTGTGTTATTAGGTGCCTGTAGTTTTGTGTGGAGGAAGAGAGTTGTCTTTAGAGGGCAGGCTGTGACTGCCCCCTTGTGTTGTGAGACACAAATGGAAACGTTCAGTGAGGTCACAGCTGGGTTTAATGATAAGTTGGTAAGGACACCTCACCAGAGTAAATAACAACAATCATTAACTCCCTTAAAGAATCAGCGCCAGGATTTGGTAATATTTACACTAAAGTTCTTAAGAAAACTCCTTTAGTATTAGTTCCAGTAATTTCTAAAATGATAAATAAATCTTTTCAAACAGGTATTTTCCTGAGAGGCTGAAGATTGCTAAAGTGATTCCGGTTTATAAAGGAGGGAAGGAGGATGACATTATTAACTACCGGCCCATTTTCATACTTCCTTGTGTTAGCAAGATCCATTAAAAAGAGCAATGTATAAAAGAATTCCTTAATAATAACCATATTTTAACTAAATGCCAGTTTGGCTTCAGAAAAAAATAAATAGAATAATATATATATATATATATATATATATATATATATATATATATATATATATATATATATATATATATATATATATATATATATATATATATATATATATATATTTTTTTTTTAACGTCTAGTTTTCCCTAGTCTGTTAGGGCTGAGACGGTGCCTCCTGATGAAGGACTTTTGGATTTGGCATTTGGGAACCGTTACCCCGAGTGGATGCCCTTCCTACCCTCGGACCGTAGCCAGGATTCGAACCCGTGCGCCTGATGACCACATGGCCCCCAAAGCGCGCGCGGTTCCACTGTACCACGGCGGCTCCCAATATATATATATATATATATATATATATATATATATATATATATATATATATATATATATATATATATATATATATATATATATATATATATATATATATATATATATATATATATATATATATATATATATTCTCCGGTTAGCCTTAACTAAATTAGGTGGTTTAATTCTAAATAATTTGGGTAAGGATAAAATTATTATCAGTGATCAGTTATCAGTTGATCTAAGAAAAAAAAAAATCTTGAAAGTCTTTAAGTGGTACAAGTCTTTTAGTGGTATAAGAATTATAACAAGGAGGGTGTAAGCAAAATTCTTAGGATCAGCAACCAGGATAGAACAAAATTAATGGGTTCAAGCTTGAAAAAGAAATAGGTTTAGGAAAGAGATAAAAAGAAATTGGTTCTCAAATAGAGTGGTAGATGAGTGGAACGGACTCAGTAATCATGTTAATGCTAGGACATTAGGGAGCTTTAAGAGAAAAAAAAATAGACGGGTTGATTGGATGGGGATGATAGGTTGAAATAGATAGGTATATTTCATACAGGGACTGCCACGTGTAAGCCTGGTCATTTCTTGTAGCTTCCCTTATTTCTTATGTTCCTATGTTCTTAAACGATTTTTGATACCTTAGATCATGAGATAATGATCCAGAAACTAACTTGCTATGGAATAAGGGATAAATATTATAATGACTGGTTTAGGAATTATTTGAACAACAAATTACAATGTACAATTCTTAACAATACAAGCTCTGATTACATCAGTGTCACAACAGGAGTGCCACAAGGTTCTACATTTGGTCCATTGTTATTTTTCCTCTACATAAATGAAATTAAGTCATCACAATTATTAAATTTTACAATTTTTTGCTGATGATACAAATATTACATATCGACAAAAAACTCCCTGACTATGACTCTAAATACTGAACTTAATAAAATATCTTCTTGGTTACTAAGCAATAAACTTTCATTAAACGTGCAAAATACAATTTCATCTTGTATTCTCAGGTAACAAGCTTCGGTGAGACTCATATCGAAATTTATGGGCAAGAAATAAAAAGGGTTCGTTCAATGAAATATTTAGGAGTACTAGTTGATGATGAAACTTGTTTGGAGTGAATATGTTGAGAAAATAAATTCTAAATTATCAAAATCATCAGGAATACTCTACAAAATTAGGAATTTGTTATCTATTGATACATTATTACTCTTTATTTTATCCGTATCTGCAATATTGTAATGTTGTCTTGGTTACGGCCACGAAGACTACACTGAATTCCCTAGTTCTGATTCAAAAGAGAATTGTACGTACACTGAGTAATGTTGGCCATTATGAACACACAGCTCCTTTATTTAAAAACCTAAAAATATCGAAAATTTCTGATATATACAAATTAGAATGTTTAATACAAGATCAGTTGCAAAGACAAGATGTCATTCATTTACAGACAGCCTCGGGCACACACAACATAACTACCAGACAC
This sequence comes from Scylla paramamosain, assembly GCF_035594125.1. Taxonomy (NCBI): domain Eukaryota; kingdom Metazoa; phylum Arthropoda; class Malacostraca; order Decapoda; family Portunidae; genus Scylla; species Scylla paramamosain. The sequence goes on along the minus strand of NC_087170.1, from coordinate 2,385,911 downwards.
AGGCACAACCTCAGACCGATATTTCCACAGAATGAACTCCAAAAAAGCTTCGTAACTTATTATGGATGTGTACAATATAATGCTTCACCAGAAAGTGAAAAAAAAAAAAATAATAATTATATTTTTTTTTATTTTTAGTAGAATTAAGTTGAAACAGTTAAGATTAGAAGATTATATTGAATTATCAATGTAGGAGTACTTATGAGTAGTTGTTTGTATATGTATATGTATGTTTGTCTTATAGTTGACTGTATATGTCAGGATACATATGGATGTGATAAAATATCTTTAGTTAGTCAAATTGTTACAAAGGAAGCTTTTGTTTTCTGTATTTCAGCAATTTTAAGTTGAAATTTGTTGGCTAAGGTCAACAAAGTAATAGGTGATATGAAATTTTAAGGGCCTGTGCAAAAAAATGGATTAATGGGCCCTGCCATGATACATAAATCTTTGTATTATATTATTGTGTTATTATAATTGGTAATAAATGTTTTGAATTTGAATTTCAAAATTTGAATTTGAGAGAGAGAGAGAGAGAGAGAGAGAGAGAGAGAGACCGTTGGAGGCAGTGGTGGAGATCAGGGAAGCCCAGACCTCTTAGACACGCGGCAGCAGAAGCAGACCCCACCACTAATACAGCTACCGCTGCTGCCACCGCCACCGCCACCACAGTCGCCGCCGCAGCATCAGCACCCGCCGACACCGACGCTGACTCCGCCGCTGCCGCCGCCGCCGCCACCAACACCACCACCACCATCAACAACAACAACAGGAGCAGAAGCAGCAGCAACGACAGTAACAACAGGAGCAGTATCAGCAGCAACAACAATGGCAGAAACAACAACAACAACAACAGGAGCAACAGCAACAAGAGGAGGAAGAAACGAGGTCAGCAGCAATTAGGACCTCACTCCACCACACCAGGTGCGCCACCCAACCCTCCCTCAACCCAGCCCCACCTACATCATCTTAGATCCCAAAGGAGCGTCAGAGGTGGAGACAGACCACGCTGCGACTACCGCTCCCGCCTCGGACACACATCCGAGGTGTGTTACAGCCGCACTGCTGATATAAGGCAGGAAACGATTCTCAGAAGGGTCCTGACAGAAGGATGGAGAAAAGAGTTAAATCCTCACCCTCAGCTGCCCTTTAGAGACTCCCCTCTCCACCCCTGCCCACCATCATGCCAACCATAACCCAGGCAACACCACGACTGGAGCCCACTCATCTGGTAAGGAAGGCAGTAACGCGCCTCTCCCTGTCAAGGTAGCCCTAAGTCAAACCAGCACCAAGGAAAAACAAAAGACAGGCCACCTCAGCCGACACCTGACTGTTGTGTCGGCCAACGTGAGGGGTCCTCACATCAACCTTGGTGATCTCACCCACAACTTTGTCCTCCGACACAAAGCGGACATTGTTCCCGTCACGGAAACGTGGCTCAGTGGTGAGGTGGAGCCGACGTTTGGCAACATCCCGGGCTAAACAAAGTGGGTGAGGAAGGACCGTGAGCATAGAGTGGGCGGAGGCGTGGCTGCCTGCTTCAAACACGGCCTCCAAACTCAAGAAATTGACATCGTGCTGCCTGAAGGAATGGAGGCGCTGTCCTTCAGAGTGGTGATAAATGACAGCACAGGACTCCTCCTGTGTGTCATGTACCGTCCCCCAAGGCAAGGACGTTCAGCGCTGGATTTCCTGACGGAGGAAGTGGACACTATGCTACAGCAGCACAAGTGTTCCCACGTCAAGATTCTGGGGTATCTAAACTTCCACCTGCAGCAGGATGCCTTCAACAGCCTCCTGATGGTGCAGGGTCTGACGAATCACGTGTCCTTCCCTACACATGAGAGGGGAGGGTCGCTGGACCCAGTGCTAACAGATCTCCCTGACTCCAGCATCGTCCGCCATCAACTGGGGACGGTGGGCACCTCCGACTACCACGCCGTGCTGGCACGCGTCAAGCTGGACATAGCGAGGGAGGCCGCCGCCCCGCGCACTATCTGGCTGAGGGAGCAGGCTGACTGGGCATACCTGAGACACGACATCGTTCGCTTGGACTGGGACGCCCTACTGATAGGCAACGCGGAGGAAAAGGCCCGTGCCCTCACCACCAAGCTCCTTGCCCTCCAGCAGCAACACGTTCCCAGCAGAAGGTACCTCGGTAGGCCTAGTGACCCTGCTTGGTTCGGTTACCGATGCCGAGCGGCCGCTGAGGCTAAACACGCAGCCTGGGTGAGGTACAAACGTCGTCCAACACACTACAACTGGGCCTAACATCGTGTGGCGTGTAGACGGGTGACAGCTACCTGCATGTGGGCGAGACGGCAGCAGCGAGAAGACATGAGGCGAAAGCTCTGTGGCTCAGGGATTGGCCACAAGACCTAGTGGAGGCTTGTCAAGGAGCAGCAAGGGACAGGCCACCGGGACACTGTTCCTCCACTAACAAGGCTGGACGGGACAACAGCCACCAGCAGTGAGGACAAGGCTTCTCTACTCGCTGAGTTTTCGCAGAGATGTCAGTCACTGATCCGGGTAGACGTCCATCTCACCTCCCTCACGAAACAGACCACACCGTCGCCGATGTTAAAAGTAGAAGGCCGGAAGTAATATTAAAGTTATACTTGGCGCTGGTCAGACCTCATCTAGACTACGCTGTGCAGTTCTGGTCCCCACATTACAGGAAAGATATAGGTCTATTAGAATCAGTTCAGAGGAGAATGACTAAAAGGATACAGGGGATGAGGAGTATTCCTTACGAGGCGAGGTTGAAGCTGTTAAATTTACATTCTTTAGAGAGACGTAGATTAAGAGGGGACCTGATAGAAGTCTTTAAGTGGTATAAGGGTTATAACAAGGGAGATGTAAGCAAAATTCTTAGGATCAGCAACCAGGGTAGAACAAGAAGTAACGGGTTCAAGCTTAAAAAATTTAGGTTTAGGAAGGAGATAGGAAAAAATTGGTTCTCAAATAGAGTGGTAGATGAGTGAAACGGACTCAGTAATCATGTAGTTAGTGCTAGGACACTAGAGAGCTTTAAGAGAAGATTAGACAAGTTTATGGATGGGGATAACAGATGGAAATAGGTAGGTATATTTCATACAGGAACTGCCACGTGTAAGCCTGGTCGCTTCTTGCAGCTTCCCTTATTTTTTATGTTCTTATGTTCTTGTGATGTTCAGGTGACACGTGGACAGGTGGAGCGGCTAATGAGGGAAGTAGAGGAGAACAAAGCCACCGGCCCGGACGACATCACCCCGCGGATCCTCAAACGCTGGGCCAGTGAGCTGTCAGGTCCTCTCACCAGCGTCTTCAGGTCCTGCCTGATGGAGCACAGGCCGGCCGTCTCTATATGGAAGGAGGCGCGAGTGGTACCAGCCCACAAGAAGAACTCAAAGTCTGAGCCCAGCAACTACAGGCCCATCTAACTGCTCTCCGTGGTGGGGAATTTGCTGGAGTAGGTAGTGGCAGGTGTCATCTGTCATCACCTGAGTGAGCACCACCTCTTCTCAGACAGGCAGTTCGGCTTCCGGCCTGGCCGCTCAACAGCGGACCTACTCACCCTCCTCTCCCAAGGCTGGCAGGATGCCCTGGACGAAGGTCTGGATACTCTTGTGGTGGCCCTGGACATTGCTGGGGCCTTTGATAGGGTCTGGCACGCGGGGCTTGTAAAAAAGCTTTGCGCCAAGGATATCCAGGGCAACCTCCTTGCACTGCTCGAGGACTACCTCCAGGGGAGAACCCTCCGGGTAGTCATCAATGGACAGGCATCCCAGCCGTTACCTATACAGGCCTCAGTTCCACAGGGTTCAGTGTTGGGCCCGACCCTTTGGAACATACATCGATAACCTCCTGCGGCAAATACCGACTCTGCTTGCATACGACGACGACTGCAGTCTCTCCTGCTCCTACTGCCGCTCCGACAGTCAGCGAGTCGTCAGAGAGCTGAACAGACAGCTCAGGCTGGTGATGGAGTGGGGAGAGGCATGGAAAGTTAGCTTCGCTCCAGAAAAGACGCAGGCCATGGTCATCTCACGGTCCCCAGCTGCCTCCCCGGCCATCTCAGGCTGTCTGAGTTTTAGAGGCCAGACGTTTCCCCTCCAGGAACACGTGAAATTGCTGGGAGTGACAGTGAACTGCGGCCTGCGCTTTGACCGCCATGTTGCTACTGTTGCCAACCAGGCCTCCCAGCGGGTCTCTGCACTATGTCGGATGTCAGGAAACCTCGACTCCCGGGGCATCCTCACACTGTACAAGGCTCAGATACGGCCTTCTATGGAGTACAGTGCCTTGTCCTGGATGTCGAGTGCCCCCACCCACTTGCAGAGACTGGATGCTGTGAAACGACGTGCCCTGCGCTTGGTGGGGATGGACGGACAGCAGCAGCAGCAGGAGGAGCAGACCGGAGTCACGTCGCTGGAGCATCGGCGGGACGTGTCGTCGCTGGTGGTCCAGTACAAGGCCCGGGTTCTGGAGGTCCCTCATCTCAGCTCGCTAGGGCTCCCACCACGAACTGTCCAGAGGGAGTCCAGTGACATTCTGGTGCAGGTGCCTCGATCTTACTTGAGGCAGCACCAGAGCTTTTACACAGCCAGAACCTCCAGACTGTGGAATGTGTTTACGGCAGCCACGAGTGATACACAGACAATGACACTCCAGCAAGTGAAAGTGGCTGCACACAGGTGGCGTAAAACACCAACTCCCACACTAGTGCTGTATTAATCATGTGTATATATATATAGTAGGATGAGTTCGCTTTTGTATATATTTTCTTCTTTATATTTAAGTATAGGCTTTTTAAATAGCAGTATAAAAAAAAAAAACGTGTTTTTTTAAGCCTGATGTAAATTTTACTTAAATAAAAGAGAGAGAGAGAGAGAGAGAGAGAGAGAGAGAGAGAGAGAGAGAGAGATAATATAATCCCTCCATTCTCTCTCTCTCTCTCTCTCTCTCTCTCTCTCTCTCTCTCTCTCTCTCTCTCTCTCTCTCTCCCCTTGTTCCTCTTCTTCATTTTTTACTTCACTCATTATTATTCATGATATCTTCTTTGTTTATTCTGTTCCTCTTCCTTTATTCTTTTCCTTCTCTTCTCATTATTTTTACTCATCTTTCTCTTTTATTTATTTATTTGTTTATTTATTGTGTCTATCTCTCCTTTCCATATCCTCATCTCTCATTCCCTTTTATTACTTCCACTCACCCATTCACTGACACAGTAAGAAAGGAAGAGAGAGAGAGAGAGAGAGAGAGAGAGAGAGAGAGAGAGAGAGAGAGAGAGAGAGAGAGAGAGAGAGAGAGAGAGAGAGAGAGAGAGAGAGGAGGGGGATGGGGGGAGGGGAGGGGACGGAGAGGAGAAGAAAAGAGAGGAGAAGAGAGGAGAGGAGAGAAGAGAAGAGAAGAGATGAAAGGAGAAGAGAAGAGAAAAGGAGAGGAGAAGAGAGGAGGGGAGAGAAGGGGAGGTGAGGGGAGGAGATGGGAGAGGAGGGAAGGGAAGGGGAGAGGAGAGGAGAGGAGAGGAGGGAAGGATAGAAGGGGGGCAGGAAGAGAAGAAAAACAGCAATGTTGGCGCACACTCACGGATGCTGTGTGGGCTGCAGGCGTCGTGCTATCTGGGCCGCCTCTTCCATCAGCGTCTCGTCCACGCCAGACAACACGAGACGCACCTCTGGGCAGTAAGGTAACCGTGTGGTGCACGCCTGTGTCCTCACAGCACCCACGGGGACGAGTAGGCCTGCAGTGATGTACCATTCCTCTCGGTATATGTTGCAGGGACTGTAAGCACGCTGTACACCTACCCACACTCACAGACACAGACACACACACACACACACACACACACACACACACACACACATACATACACACACACCCACATGTTTATCTATCTATCTATATATCTATGTATCTGTCGATCTAAATGTCCGTTTATCCATTTCTCTTCCTCTCTCTCTCTCTCTCTCTCTCTCTCTCTCTCTCTCTCTCTCTCTCTCTCTCTCTCTCTCTCTCTCTGTGTGTGTGTGTGTGTGTGTGTGTGTGTGTGTGTGTGTGTGTGTGTGTGTGTGTGTGTGTGTGTGTGTGTGTGTGTGCAGATGACACACAAATCCTCCACCAGAATTTTCTATGAAATATGTCAGAATTGGTTGATGTAACTGAATCTACTTTGTCCAAAGCTAAATCATACTTCCTCAGGAATGAGTTAATGGTTAATCCAAACAAAATACAATGATTTTTTGTTGGCAATATATCCCTTTGCTCACGCATACTAGATGATTCAGTAATAAGGTCTGGCGGCACCAGCATCAATCCAAGTACATATGTAAAAAATTTGGGCCTACACATGGACTAGTTTATGAATTTTGATGCCCACATAAATGCGCTAAATAAAACAGTTATAGGTATGCTAACGTAGATCTGTCAGCTTAATTCATACTGCAACATAAAAAAAAAAAACATACAAAAAAAAAACATTATACACACATTAGAACTGAGCTACATCAGTTACTGTTTGTGGATTTGGGGATGCACTAACATCACCTTAATAGATAAAATACAAAAACTTCAGAATTTTGCTGCAAAAGTTGCCACCGTGGTTGCACTATTTCCCAATGATTTGTGACGTAGCCACAAGTGCCACCAGGCCCAACATTCCTGACCTTTTCCTAACCTCTAATCCTTCTGTTTATGCTGTCACCCTTTTTTTCTCCGTTGGGCTCCTCCGATTACAATCTTGTATCTATATCTTGTCTAACCGCTCCAATCCCTCCTCAGGATTACTCTAAGCGATGGTGACTCTGGCGTTTTGCCTCTGCCAGTTGGGGGGACCTGAGGAGGTATTTTCCTGATTTTCCTTACAATGACCAATGCTTCCGTGTCAGAGACTCATCTCTGTGCGTCGAGTGCACAACAGAGGTGATAGTGTCTGGTATGGAGGCGTACATTCCTCACTCTTTTTCTTGACCTAAATCTTCCAAACGTTGGTTTAACAACCGATAGAGAGATGGCCCACAAAAGGTACTTAAGCCTTCCATCACCAGAATCTCGTGCGTGTGTTTATATTTCTGCCCAGAACCATGTCAAGTCTGTTCTCCAACTAGCCAAAATCTTTCAAGATCTAACTCCCCTCGCAACTTCTGGCATCTAGCCAAAAATATTTCCAATAACTTTTCTTCTTCTTTTTTTTTCCTCCTTTATTTCAACCAGATGGCATCACTGCTATCACATCTATCTCTAAATCTGAACTTTTCGCTCAAACCTTTGCTAAAAACTCTACCATGGACCTTCCGGGCTTGTTCCTACTTCTCCTCCACCATCTGACTACTTCATGTTTCCCATGCCCTCGCTGTTCTTAACTCTCGGACCCGATGGGGTCCCTTCTAATGTGCTCCAAAACTGTGCCTCCGTGCCTGCACCTTGCTTAGTCAAACTCTTTCAGTTCTGTCTGTCAACATCTACCTCTCCTTCTTGGTTTAAGTTTGCCTACATTCAGACTGTTTCTAAAAAGAGTGACCGTTCTAATCCCACAAACTACCGTCCTATTGCTTTAATAGGCTTTAATAGGGCTTTAATAGGGTGATCTTTTGGCTTTCCTTGCTTAGTCTTGGTCATCCTCTTTTAGAGATTTTGGTGAAGCTTTTGATTATCAAGAGTTTAGCACAAAGTTTTCATTTCCAAACTACCATCCTACAGCTTTTATTCGTCTCTCTGTAACATCATCTCAAATTTTCTTTCTGACCGTTCTATTGCTGCTGTGGTAGGCGGTCACTGTTCTTCTATATCAGGATTCTGTCCTATCATCCACTCTCTTCTTGTTATTCATCATTGACTTTCTAAACCAAACTTCTTGTCCTGTCCACTCCTACGCTGATGATACCATCCTGCACTTTTCCACGTGTTTTCATAGACGTCCAACCCTTCAGTAAATAAACATTTAATTCAGAGAAGTCATAGAACGCCTGACCTCTGATCTTTATAAAATTTCTGACTGAGGCAGAGCAAAATTGGTATTGTTTAATGCCTCAAAAACTCAATTCCTTCATCTATCAACTCGACACAACCTTCCAGACAATTATCCCTCTTCTTCAATGACACTCAGCTGTCCCCCTCTTCTACACTGAACATTCTCGGTCTGTCCCTTACTTATAATCTAAAGTGGAAACTTTACATCTCATCTCTAGTTAAAACAGCTTTCATTAAGTTAAGTATGAATAGATGTCTCCGCCAATATTTCTCACACCCCCAGCTGCTGACTCTGTGCAAGTGCCTATTCCGTCCATGTATGGAGTATGTTTCACATGTCACTCAAACTGCTCTTCTAGACAGAGTGGAATCAAAAGCTTTTCGTCTCATAAGAACATAAGAACATAAGAAATAAGGGAAGCTGCAAGAAGCGACCAGGCTTACACGTGGCAGTCCCTGTATGAAATATACCTACCTATTTCCATCTATTATCCCCATCCATAAATCTGTCTAATCTTCTCTTAAAACCTCTCTAGTGTCCTAGCTCTAACAACATGATTACTGAGTCCATTCCACTCATACCACTCTATTTGAGAACCAATTTTTTTTCCTTTCTCCTTCCTAAACCTAAATTTTTCAAGCTTGAACCCGTTATTTCTTGTTCTACCCAGGTTGCTGATCCTAAGAATTTTGCCTACATGCCCCTTGTTATAACCCTTATACCACTTAAAGACTTCTATCAGGTCCCCTCTTAACCTACGTCTTTCTAAAGAATGTAAATTTAACAACTTCAATCTCGCCTCGTAAGGAATACTTCTCATCGCCTGTATTCTTTTAGTCAAGGTCTAATAGTTTTAGTCAAGGTCTTTAGTTTAGGTCTAATAGACCTATATCTTTCCTATAATGTGAGGACCAGAACTGCACAGCGTAGTCTAGATGAGGTCTGACCAGCTCCAAGTATAACTTTAATATTACTTCCGGCCTTCTACTTTTAACATTCCTAGTACCCTATTTGCCCTGTTTCTGGCCTCTATGCATCGTTTCCCTAGACGGAGTTCAGAGCTAACTATAACTCCTAAATTTTTCTCTTACCCTGTACCTACCAGAGTTTGGTTGTTTAATGTGTACCTACTGTGTGGGTTTCCTCTACCAACGCTAAGTACTTTGCATTTATTGATATTAAATTGTATTTGCCAACTATCCGTCCATTCATTCATTCTATCTAAATCTGCCTGCAAGGCGATGGCACCCGATTCTGACCTAATTAATCTATCTATCTTTGTGTCATCCGTCTCATCAACTCCCCTCCTTTAATTCTTCAGCCTCTCTCTCTCTCTCTCTCTCTCTCTCTCTCTCTCTCTCTCTCTCTCTCTCTCTCTCTCTCTCTCTCTCTCTTTCTGACTGTCCTTAACCTCTTTCTCATCGCCGCAGCGTTGCATCTCTAGCTATTTTCTACCGCTATTTTCGTGTTAACTGCTATTCTGATCTTCCTAACCGTACGCCTCCCCTTCTCCCGCGGCCCCGCTGCACAAGACTGTCTTCTTTTTCTCACTCCTATTCTGTCCCTATTCTAATGCAAGAGTTAACCAGTATTCTCAATCATTCATCCCTTTCTCTGGTAAACACTGGAAGTCCTTGCCTGCTTCTGTATTTCTACCCTCCTGTGACGTGAATTCCTTCAAGAACGAGGTTTCAAGACATTTTTCCTTCAATTTTTTACTACCGCTTTTGACACTGTCCTGGGACTGAACATCTCACTTTTTTTTTTTTTGTTGCCCTTGGCCAGTGTCCCTCCTACATAAAAAAAAGAATAAGTAAAAATAGTAATAATGATACTACTACTACTACTACTACTACTACTACTACTACTACTACTACTACTAATAATAATAATAATAATAATAATAATAATAATAATATGTTTTTTTTTTTTTCCACAGACAAGGACTAATGCTTCTGGTAAAGCTTTTTCGATCATACGAGTAGGTCCAAAAGTGTGGAATTCTTTACCGCAAGAATTAAGGAACACTTCCTTAATTTCTGGTTTTAAATGTAAAGTTTATGATTATCTTTTAAATGGTTTGAATGATTGTTTCAAAATATATCTTCTTTGTCACATTCCTCTTGGGAGTTCTATAAACTGAAAATGTACACGAGGCATAAAGAAAATTAATATGAGTGATTGAATGAGTGAGTGGATTTATGTGGAAGCAAGTGATGGAGAATGTATGCATATGATTATATAATGCTTTCCTTCATAGTTTTAAGTATGTGTATGCACATATAATGCCTTAATCTTTGTTTAATTATTTTTTTTTTGTAATATTAACTTATATTACTTTTATATTTGATAATGTAATGTCTGATTATATGAGTAATACCCACTACCAAGTAGAAATAAAGAATTTGATTTGATTTGACTCCTCTCTCTCTCCTCTCTCTCTCTCTCTCTCTCTCTCTCTCTCTCTCTCTCTCTCTCTCTCTCTCTCTCTCTCTCTCTCTCTCTCTCTCTCTCACCTATATTCCCATAGGACAGAGAGAGAGAGAGAGAGAGAGAGAGAGAGAGAGAGAGAGAGAGAGAGAGAGAGAGAGAGAGAGAGAGATTGAATACTTTTATTCACAAAGCGCTTATAAATTTGTGAAAAAGACTATGTCATTCCCAGGAGGCAGTCTTGGCGTGGTACATAATTATGACATATGACAATATGTTGTCGTACACACATACATAAGAGATAGATGAGTGGAAGTTACACTTTAATTAATTATTATCAGGAGCATTTAAAATAGGATGGTGGTGCGTATGCGAAGTGATCACATGGTGGCGGCGCCAAAGTGCAGGATGACGCACAGCGTATCAACCTCATCCCCGAGGTTTGGTGGGTCACCTGTCAGGATGGCTGGAATGTCTTTTCGCACATGGGTGATAACGCCTCGAGACCCCCCTCCCACTGCCGATATGGTTGTTGGAAAAGCTGGGTACCTGGCGAAGCGTCTCCTGTCTGTTCATGAGTGTCCCAGCTCCCGTGATTGTGTGGAGCGTGTGTGTGGTGATGAGTGGGATGAGGTGAGAGACAAGTGTCCTGTTGGGACGCCGCAGCGTGTCATTGTTGCAGGCGCCTCCCTTGCTGTTGTCACCACATTCCCGGTGTAATCCCTGGTTTGGGTGGGGGAGATTCATTGAGTATCTAGAACTATGAGGAGCCTTTTTTTTTTTTTTCTTAATGTAGGAGGGACAGCGGCCAAGGGCAACAAAAATACAATTAAAAAAAAAAGCCCACTGAGATTCCGGTCCCTGAACAGAGTCCGAAGCAGTACTCAAAAATTAAAGGATAAGTGTCTTGAAATCTCCCTCTCCAAGAAATTCAAGTCATAGGAAGATGAAAATATAGAAGCAGGTAAGGAGTTCTAGAGTATATCAGAGAAAGGGATGAATGATTGAGAATACTGATTAACTCTTGCATTGGAGAGGTAGACAGAATAAAGGTGAGAGAGAGAAGAATGTCTTGTGGAGCGAGGACACAGGAGGAGGCATGCAGTTAGCAAGATCTGAAGAGCAGATAGCATGAAAAATAGGGGTAGATGATGGCAAGAGATGCAGCATTGCAGCGATGAGAAAGAGTTTAAGGACAGTCATTTACATGAGAGGAGTTGATGAGACGAAATACTTTTGATTCCACCTTGTCTAGAAGAGCGGTATGAGTGGAACTCTCCCAGACATGTACAGAGTTAGCAGTTGGAGGTTGAGAAAAACTGGCGGAGACGTCTCAGAACGCCTAACTTCATAAAAGCTGTCTTAGCTGATGAGATGTGATGAGATGAGATGTGAAGCTTCCAATTTAGATTATAAGAAAAGGACAGACCGAGGATGTTCAGTGTAGAAGAGAAGGACAGTTGAGTGTCATTGAAGAAGAGGGGACAGTTGTCTGGAAAGTTGTGTCGAGTTGGAAGATAGATGAATTTTGTTTTTGAGTTTTTGAGGCACTGAACAAGTTTGTTCTGCTCAAATCATGAATTTTACAGATCAGACTTCAGGCGTTCAACGGCTTCCCTGCATGAACTGTTTACATCCTGAAGGGTTGGACGTCTATGAAAAGACGTGGAAAAGTGCAGGGTAGTATCATCAGCGTAGGAGCAGATAGGACAAGAAGTTTTATTTAGAAGATCATTGATGAATAATAAGAAGAGAGTGGGTGACAGGATACAATCCTGAGAAATACCACTGTTAATGGATTTAAGAGAAGAACAATGACCGTCTACCACAGCAGGAATAGAACAGTCAAAAAAGAAACTTGAAATGAAGTTACAGAGAGAAGGCTAGAAGCCGTAGGAGGGTAGTTTGGAAATCAAAACTTTGTGGCAGACTTTATTAAAGGCTTTTGATATATATATGCCTAGGCCAACAGCAAAAGTTTCACCAAAATCTCTAAAAGAGGATGACCACGACTTAGTCAGAAAAGCCAAAAGATCACCAGTAGAGCGATCTTAACTGAACCCATACTGGCGATCAGACAGAAGATTGTGAAATGATAGATGTTTAAGAATCTTTCTGTTAATGATAGATTTAAAAACTTTAGATAGGCAGGAAATTAAAGGATGGTAGTTTGAGGATTAGAATGGTCACCCTTTTTTAGGAACAGACTGACTGTAGGCAAACTTCCATCAAGAAGGAAAGGCAGATGTTGATCGAGTTGAATGTGTTTGACTAGGCAAGCCGCAAGCACGGACGCGCAGTTTCGCAGAACAATAGAAGGGACCCCATCAGGTCCATAAGCCATCCGAGGGTTTAGGCCAACGAGGGCGTAGAAAACATCATTATGAAGAATTTTAATAGGTAGCATGAAAGAGTCAGAGGGTGGAGGAGAGGGAGGAACAAGCCGTGAATCGTCCAAGGTAGCGTTTTTAGTAAATGTTTGAGCGAAGAGTTCAGCTTTAGAGATAGATGTGGTAGCAGTAGTGTCATCTGGTTGAAATAAAGGAGTAAAAGAAGAAGCAAATTTTTTGGAGATGTTTTTGGCTAGATGCTAGAAGTCACGAGGGGAGTTAGATCTTGAAAGTTTTTGACACTTTCTATTAATGAAGTAGTTTTTCTCTAGTTGGAGAACAGACATGGCAGGTTTCTGGGCCGAAATATAAAGTGCATGAGATTATGTTGATGGAAGGTTCAAATACCTTTTGTGGGCCCATCTCCCTATCATGTATAGCACAAGAACAGGCTGTGTTACCCCAAGGTTTGGAACGTTTTGATAGAGAGAAAAAGAGTGATGAATATACGCATCCATGCCAGACATTATCATCTCTGCTATACGCATCTGTGCTATACGGCACACAAAGACGGGTCTCTGACGCAGAAGCAGTAATCATTTCAAGGAAAACCAGCAAAATACTTCCTCAGGTCCCCCAAACTAGCAGGGATAAAACGCCAGAGGCACCTCCGTTTAGAGGATCCTGAGGAGGGATTAGAGCGATAGGACAAGTTACGGGCATGAGATTGTGATCGGAGGAGCCCAACGGAGAGGGTAACAGCATAAGCAGAAGAATTAGAGGTTAGGGAAAGGTCAAGAATGTTGGGCGTATCTCGAAGAAGGTCAGGAATACGAGTAGGATGTTGCACCAATTGCTCTAGGTCGTGAAGGATAGCAAAGTTGAAGGCTAGTTCACCAGGATGGTCAGTGAAGGTTGGTGGTGAACATTGAACTCTCCAAGAATGGAGATCTCCGCAAAAGGGAAGAGATTTAGGTTGTGCTCCACTTTGGAAGTTAAGTAGTCAAAGAATTTCTTATAGTCACACGAGCTAGGCGAGAGGTATACAGTACAGATAAATTTAGTTTGAGAATGATTCTATAGTCGTAGCAAGATGGTGGAAAACTCGGGAGATTAAGAGTGTGGTCATGAGAGTAGGTTATGTCCTTGAGCACGTACGCGCAACTTCCAGAAGAGCAGTACGACCTGGGGCCATTTGTGGTCTACTCCCCAGATAGGGACTCCGAGACTGGGGTAGGAGTCGCCACGAAAATTTTGAATTTTGAGTGAAGAGTGTGTGTGAAGGAAGAGAGTTCTCTTTCTTTAGATGGCAGGCGATGACTACCCCCATGTATTGTGAGACACAAAGTGTCACAGATGGGTTTAATGATAAGTTCACAGCACCCCTGTATCCAGTGCTTTAGACCTCACTGGGAGTAATTATCGTTTCAGCAGTTCCCTACTGCTTACTGGATGGAGCGAGGTGGTGATGCAGGTGAAGAATGATTCCTTATCTCGTCCCTGGCGCTTCACCGCTGAGCCACAATGTGACCCTGGGTCATCACTAGCCGCTGCTAAGGCATCACCATGCTCAGAGGCAGTATAGTCACAGACAAGGGCACTATTTTCCAACACACTTCAAAAAAGCATCACTCATCCGTGACGATGGATGACTATCAGTAACCAGCGGAGAGAGGATATGTTCGGTCCCACTGAGGACACAAGGTCAACTGAGACACACACACACACACACACACACACACACACACACACAGAGAGAGAGAGAGAGAGAGAGAGAGAGAGAGAGAGAGAGAGAGAGAGAGAGAGAGAGAGAGAGAGAGAACATAATTCTCTCTCTCTCTCTCTCTCTCTCTCTCTCTCTCTCTCTCTCTGTGTGTGTGTGTGTGTGTGTGTGTGTGTGTGTGTGTGTGTGTGTGTGTCATCACCACCACCATCATGATATTAATAATAATAATAATAATAATAATAATAATAATAATAATAATAATAATAATAATAATAATAATAATAATAACAACACACACAGCGTCGCAGACTCACAGAGGGAGGGTAGCCGAGGCAGTGACGGAAGGACGGCCCTGATGGCGGCTAGAACCTCTTGAGCGTCTTGGTCATATACGGCCAGATGGAGACGCCCCATGCCCCGGCACTCCTGCAGCAGCTGTGTGCCGACACCGCTTAGGTGACCCTTGAACTCCTCAAGGTGACTCCTGTAATGGCTGAGTGTAGTGCACCTGTGTGCTGCACACACACACACACACACACACACACACAAACAAACTGTTCATCTATTTATTTATTTATTTGTTTATTCACTGTTTCATAATAGTAATGATAAAGATACTCTTCCTCCTCTTCCTCTTTCTCCTCCTCATCATCGTCTTCCTCTTGCTCCTCTTCTTCCTTCTCTTTCTCTGTCTTTCATCTTCCTCCTCCTGTTCCTCCTGTTCCTCCTTTTCCTCCTCCTCCTCCTCCTCCTCCTCCTCCTCCTCCTCCTCCTCTTTCTCCTCCTCCTCCTCCTCCTCCTCCTCCTCCTCCTCTTTCACCTCTTCTTCCTTCTCTTCTTCCTCCTCCTTTTCCACCCTTCCTCCTCCTCCTCCTCCTCCTCTTTCTCCTCTTCTTTTTCTTTTCTTGTTTCCCCTTCTCCTGCTCTTTTTTTCTTTTCTTCTTCCTCCTCCTCCTCCTCCTCCTCCTCCTCGTCTTCTTTTTCTTCTTCTTCCTCCTCTTCTCTTCCTCCTCTTCTCTTCACCCTCCTTCTTCTTCTCCTCCACTTCCTCCTCCCCCTCCTCCTCCTCCTCCTCCTCCTCCTCTTCTTCTTTTTTTTCTTTTTCTTCTTCTTTCTCCTCATCCTCCTCCTCTTCGTCTTCTTCTTCTTCCTCCTCTTCTCATCCTCCTCTTCTCTTCTTCCTCCTTCTTCTCCTCCTCCACTTCCTCCTCCTCCTCCTTCTTCACTTTTTTATCCTCCTCTTCCTCCCCCTCCTCCATATATTTCTCCTCCTCCTCCATTTCCTCCTCTTCCTTCTCCTCCTCCTCTTCTTCCTCCTCAAACCGTTAGGAATGATGTTAAACCGAAAAAGAAGTCACTGATCCTCACAACTTTTCAAACCGATTTCATATTTCAGGTGACATCATGGAGAATCAGTTCGAAACTCGCCTTGGGGGGGGACTCCATGGTAAGTGACCAATTAGCTGTATTTTGTGGCCGTTCTTCAGATGGCCGCAGAAAGCTTTTCTGTTACCCAGATGCTAAACTAGATGACATCACCACAGTATGTGACGATGTCACTAGTGACAGCGAGAGTAATACGCTTTACGTAATACACGCTGCACTTATGGTGTTTGTTCATCGCGTTCCGAGGAACTGCTTGAGAAGTACCATCGTATGAGCAACCAGTTCAAAAGTAAGACGAATAGTTCCAATATTGTCATCTCCGGAATTCTGCTAAGGGTGGGGGCAGAGAGAAAATTTTATAACAAGGCCTTCAGCACGAGCAGCCGATTCAAGACTCTGTGTGCCGAGAAAAGCGTTCATTTCTTCAATTTATGAAACCCGTTCTACTTTGACACTCATTTCTACCGAGAAGATGGTTCCCATCTCAATCCCGTAGGGGCACTACGCTTCGGAAGGCTGCTTCGCAACCAGGTTTCCGACGTCATATGAAAAAGCTGTACACAAACAATTCCAACAGGTCCACCGTGAGGAAGTAACAATTTAGATCGACCCTCGACACAGACAACCTAAAAGCTTGACATAGTAATGCATGCAACCTTTGCAACAAATCTGAAGATCTCGAAGCCCTCACAGTGATGGAAAGATATCATATTATTGGAGTTACTGAGTCGTGGTTTGATACATCAAATATGGATTTAATTGCGGGATTTAATTAACCGGCCTATACAATTTTCAGTTGCGAAGGAAAGAAAAGAGTCGGTGGAGAAGTCATTTTATACGTTCATGATTCTCTCCACCCAACTTTTGTGAAAACAAATCGTCAGTAACGTAGACACAGTCTTTATTGAAAAAAAAAAAAAAATCTGGTAAAGTAAAAATCGGCTTAAATTATAGACTGCCTGGCCAGTCTGCAGACATCGACCATGACTTATCTGAATTAATCTTTAAAACAAGTAACCAGTACGAGACTCGTTACTGTGGGAGACTTCAACTTGCCAGTAGTAGGATGGGGCGATACACTTACCTCGCGTGAGCTGTACTCTAATTTGCTAAGAAGTTATTTATATCACCATATTGACAAACCGACACGTGATAATAATCTTATTTTATCAACAGCAGAAAATGTAGTTAATGATATTAATGTTGGCCCAATATTCAGTATCAGCGATCATTGTATGATCACATTTAATATCGTAATTAAAGCAAGTCCAGCGAAAGATGATAAGAAAAAGATACTGGACAACCAGAGAGTGAACTTAACTAGACTTCACTAGACTAGAACTTCACTAGACGTTCACTTTTAAACAACGCTGACCGGAGTGAAACTATATTTGAAACAAATATTAATAAATCGTGGGAGCCTTCACTATTAAATTAAATAATGTCATAAGATTATGCGTTCTATTTCGAAACAGATGATCCGTGATGAAAAATAAACCTAAGTGGTGGAATGACGAGATCAAAGAAAGTCTTTTTCAAAAGAAGCGCGCTTACTATAAGTATATGTCAACCAAGAACGAAGGAGATAAATTACAACTTGAAAAAATCCGCCGTGAAAGCAGGAAATTAATCAAGCGAAGCAAAAAAAAAAAAACTTGAAGAATAAATAGCAGAAGCAAGTAAGTCGAATCCCAAAGAAATAAAAAAAAATATATATATATATTAATAACAAAAAGGCCTTCGCATGCAGTATTGGTCCAAATGTTAATGATACTGGTAGTCATACGAATGACGGAAGCGAAATGGCAACAATATTAAGGAGATTCTTTGGGTCCGTATTTAGTGAAGAACATTGCTTATCAGTTCATCCACCAGAAAATAGCACTCAGAACTCGATAGATGGTATTCTCATTACAGAAAGCGATGTTATACGACCTGTTGATAAAATTAACATTTGTAAAGCTCTGGACCCTTACAAAATTTCGCCTAGAATTTTTAAAGAGACCAAACAGTTTTGTTTAACAAATTTTAACGTTTAAGAAAGTTTAACGTTGGTAAAGTTCCATCCGATTAGAAATGTGCAAATGTAACTCCAATCTTCAATTAGCCTGACATCGGTTGTATGTAAATTAATGGAGATAATCATTCCCAACAACATCTACAAATTTTTAGAAGATAATAATATAATGAATGACTCGCAACATGGTTTCCGTTATATTTTTTATGTTTACGATGAGAGTAGAGCAGTAGACATAGTATGCCTAGATTTCCAGAAAGCGTTTGATAAAGTTCCTCATAAACGTTTACTTAGTAAAGCATTGTCACACGGTATTTCCGGTAATATTCACAGCTGATTGAAAGACTGGGCGTATGAGCGGAAATAAACAGTGGCTGTAAACGGTTTTTCGTCCAGTTAGTTTGATGTAAAAAGTGACGTATCCCAGGGATCTGTACTTGGTCCTGTTCTTTTCTTAATATATATAAATGACATTGACAATGGCCTCATGTGCAAAGTATCGAAATTTGCCTATAATACGAAAATTGCTTGTAAAGAAACTACGGCACGAGACAGAGAAAGACTTCAGTAAATTGATTGACTTGCTGGGCCAGTAAATGGCAAATGAAATTCAACATTGACAGATATAAAGTATTGCACAACAGAAGTAACAACAGTCAATTTCAGTATTTGACGAATGGCCGACAGCGCAGTAAATAAAGAAAAAGATCTTGGAGTCTCAATATCAAGCAATTCAAAACCCGGTTAACACTGCTCACAGCTGGGCAAAACAGCTAAAAAAAACTTTGTTTTATTGGCCGTGTTTTCGAAAACAAATAAGAAAAAAAATGTAATATTAAATCTTTATAATTCGTTGTTCAGACCCCATCCTGAATACTTCGTACAGTTCTGGTCCCCTTATTAAAGAAAAGACATTGAAAAGCTGGAAAGAGTTCAAAATAGAGTAACAACAATTATTCCGAGGCTGAGACCCTATGAAGAAAGACTTAAGGAACTTAATCTTTTTAATCTCTGAAAACTTAGAATGTGAGGTGATCTAAGTTTTTTTTTTTCTTTATTCAAAGGATACAGCAACATTAATGCAGATCATTATTTTTTTGATTGGTATGATTGATTTGATTGGTATGATTGGTAAGAGATTCTTGTCAAATGAAGCAAAACATTTCTTTTATAATCTCGTTATTAATGTTTGGAACTCTCTTTCTTCTAGTGTCGTCGATTGCGGAACAGTTACAGCCTTCAAAATTAGATTGGACAAGTATTTACACAGTAATCCGCAACTAAGATATTATCCGTTATCCTAGAAGTTTGGTTTGCAGAAGTAAAATTCTGCCGTAGTAGCTCACCTCACATATTTTAGACTTGAGACATTGTGGTGTCTTCAATCAATCAATCAATTATACTTGGCGCAGGTCAGACCTCATTTAGACTACACTGTGCAGTTCTGGTCCCCACATTACATTAAAGATATAGGTCTGTTAGAATCAGTACAGAGGAGAATGACTAAAAGGATACAGGGGATGAGGACTATTCCTTATGAGGCGAGACTGAAGCTGTTAAATTTACATTCTTTAGAGAGACGAAGGTTAAGAGTGGACCTAATAGAAGTCTTTAAGTGGTATAAGGGGGGATGTAAGCAAAATTCTTTGGATCAACAACCAGGATAGAACATGAAACAACGGGTTCAAGCTTGAAAAATTTAGGTTTAGAAAAGAAATAGGAAGAAATTGGATCACAAATAGAGTGGTAGATAAGTGAAATGGAATAAATAATCATGATGTTAGTGTTAGGACGTTAGGGAGCTTTAAGAGAAGATTAGACGGGTTTATGGATGGGGATGACAGGTGGTATATTTCATACAGGGTATATTTCATACAGACCACGTGCAAGCCTGGTCGCTTCTTGCAGCTTCCGTTATTTTTTTTTTACCTTCGTATGTTTTTTTTTTTTTTTTTTTATGTTAATAAAGCTCTTGAATGATCTGTTAAACTGAAAGATAGGCTAACAAACAATACCAAACAATTACCAATAAACGCAAATGGTGGAACGCGTTCATCAAAATCAGCCATTCAGCCAAAAAAAAAAAATAAATAAATAAATAAAAAAATCATACAACAAATACAAACTGATTTAAAATAAGGAAGACAAAGCAGAACATGAATGACTACGGCGTCATTGTGAAAAAAAAAAAATATATATATATATATATATATATATATATATATATATATATATATATATATATATATATATATATATATATATATATATATATATATATATATATATATATATATATATATATATATATATATATATATATATATATATATATATATTAGAAAAACTGAATTTCTTATTGCTAATTAATGTTTAACACTCATTGTTCTCGTGCTATACATGATAGAGAGGTGGCCCACAAAAGGTACTTAAGCCTTACATCACCAGAGTCTCATGCCAAGTCTGTTGTTCAACTAGTCAAAAACTCCTTCATTAGCAGAAAGTGTCAAAATCGTTCAAGATCTAACTCCCCTCGTGACTTCTGACATCTAGCCAAAAAAATCTCCAATAACCTTATTTTTTTCTTCTTTCCCTCCTTTATTTCAACCAGATGGCACCACTGCTATCACATCTATTTTTAAAGCTGAACTCTTCGCTCAAACCTTTGAAAAAAAAAAAATTCTACCTTGGACGATTCTGGGCTTGTCCCTCCCTCTTCTCCACCCTCTGACTACTTCATGCCACCTATTACCTATTCTTCGTAATGATTTTTTTCCATGTCCCCGCTGGCCTAAACCCTCCTATTGTTCTCCGAAACTATGCCTCCGTGCTTGCACCTTGCCTAGTCAAACGCTTTCAGCTCTGTCTGTCAACATCTACCTTTCCTTCTTGCTGGAAGTCTAATCCTTCAAACTACCGTCCTATTGCTTTAATTTCCTGCCTCTCTAATGTTTTTGAATCTATCCTCAACAGGAAGATTCTTAAACATCTATCACTTCACAACCTTCTATCTGATTGCCAGTATAGGTTCCGTGATCTTCTGGCTTTCCTTATTGAGTCCTGGTCATCCTCTTTTAGAGACTTTGGTGAAATTTTTCCTGTTGCCTTGGACATACCACAAGCTCTTGAAAGAGTGTGGCACAGTTTTGATTTCCAAACTACCCTCCTACAGCTTCTATCCTTCTCTTTGTAACTTCATCTCAAGTTTCCTTTCTGACCGTTCCATTGCTGCTTTAGTAGATGGTCACTGTTCTTCTCCTAAATCTATTAACAGTGGTGTTCTTCAGGGCTCTGTCCTGTCACCCACTCTTTCCTTATTATTCATCAATGACCTTCTAACCCAAACTTCTTGTCCTATCCACTCCTACGCTGATGATACCACCCTGCACTCTTCCACGTCTTTTCATAGACGTCCAACGCTTCAGGAAGTAAACATTTCACGCAAGGAAGCCACAGACCGCCTGACTTCTGATCTTTCTAAAATTTCTGATTGGGGCAGAGCATAATTGGTATTGTTCAATGCCTCTAAAACTCCATCTATCAATTCGACACAACCTTCCAGACAACTATCCCCTCTTCTTCAATGACACTCAACTGTCCCCCTCTTCTACACTGCACATCCACGGTCTGTCCTTTACTTATAATCTGAACTGGAAACTTCACATCTGATCTCTTGTTAAAACAGTATCTATGAAGTTAGGTGTTCTGAGACGTCTCCGCCAGTTTTTTTCATCCCCCCAGCAGCTCACTCTGTAAAAGGGCCTTATCCGTCCATGTATGGAGTATGCTTCACATGTCTGTGGGGTTCCACTCATACTGCTCTTCTAGACAGGGTGGAATCAAAAGCTTTTCGTCTCATGAACTCCTCTCCTCTAACTGACTGTCTTCAGCCTCTCTCTCATCGCCGCAATGTTGCATCTCTAGCTGTCTTCTACCGCTATATTCATGCTAACTGCTCTTCTAATCTTGCTAACTGCATGCCTCCTCTCCTCCCGCGGCCTCGCTGCATAAGACTTTCTTCTTTCTCTCACCCCTATTCTGTCCACCTCTCTAATGCAAGAGTTAACCAGTATTCTCAATCATTCATCCCTTTCTCTAGCAAACTCTTGGAACGCTTGTGTATTTCAACTTTCCTATGACTTCAATTCTTTCAAGATTTTTTTTTTATTTTGAATTCCTTCAAGGTTTCAAGACACTTATTCCTCAATTTTTTTACTACCGCTTTGGACCCTTTTATGGGACTGGCATATCAGTGGGCTTTTTTTATTTATTGGATTTTTGTTGGCCTTGACCAGTGTCCCTTCTACATGAAAAAAAAAAAACATCATCAATACCACAAAACTCCTTTAACCCTCTCACAGGTTGCTGAAATATTTTTCTGGACACACCCTAGATATAAATTTCCCCAGATGCCCTCCACAGCCCACTCTTCCACAATACCCCTGCTTGACCAGCTCAGATTTATCAAAGCATCACTACTTCACTAACACAACTCACCACAACTCACAACTACATGGCTGTCAGGAACACATTCACTTCTCCAGGCCAAAAAAAAAAAAAAACACAAAACACCGAACTGGAAACCCAAATTCCATTAGGCAGGAGCCCTTGAACGCTGTAAGATATACCAACCTGATTTTGAATCTCAGGACAACGTTATGTCCAACACTTCAACAATACAAACTCTCCTGCCTCCACAAATCATCGAAATCCATCTATCTCTACAAGGATTCCCTTATCGCCCAAAATGATCTCCACAGACCTCTTTCGCGAGGATTCCCGGAAAATTTTACATAAACACACCGACTAAATCACTCTTCTCCCCTATATACATGAACACAAACTTCGTAAAAATAAAGATTTTTTTTTCTTTATGGCATAATATGAATAAACACGTCCTAGATTATAATGAATTATGGGATTGGAAAATGGGATACAGTGAATAATAAAAGAAAATGTGTTATTTTCAGGGCAAACTTGGCCAAGTACATAACAATACTCGCTAAAGCAAAACTTTCTGAATATCTATCGCCAACTCAAACCCTAATTAACAGCGCATTTTTGAGCACGTGTACTTCCCCCCCCCAAAAAAAAAAAAAAAAAAACCTTCTAGACGCTATTAATAAAATAAAAACAAACAAAACACCAGGACTGGACAAAATTTCCCCTTGAATTTTGAAGGAAGCTAATAATGAGCTTGATAAGCCTCTATTAATATTATTCAAGAAATCATTAAACACTCGACAAGTCCCACATGAATGGAAACTAGTTAATGTTACCCTTTTGTTGCCCTTGGCTGATGTCCCTCCTGCATAAAAAAAAAAAAAAATAAAAAATATATATATATATATATATATATATATATATATATATATATATATATATATATATATATATATATATATATATATATATATATATATATATATATATATATATATATATATATATATATATATATATATATATACAAAGGTGATAAATCTCCTCATAACTTCCATCCCAATAAGTCTCACATCTGTAGTGGGTAAGGTTATGGAATTAATGATACATGATAAAACAGTAGAATTCCTGGAAAGAAACGATACCATAAAGGACACTCAACATTGATTTAGAAATAAATGTTCCTGTTTAACGAATTCACTAGACTTTTTCACGACGTTTACAATATACACGATAATACCAGGGCAGTAGATATAGTTAATTTTGATTTCCAAAAAGCATTTGATAAAGTTCCTCACAAGCACCTGCTACATAAAGATAAAGCTCACGGCATGTCAGTTGACCTCGCTGCGTGGGTAGAGGATTGGTTGACAGACTGCAAACAGCGGATAGTAATTAACAGTAATTCTTCAAATTAGATCAATGTAAGTAGTGGCGTTAATCAAGGATCAGTATTAGGACCGATCCTCTTCATAATAATATATATCAGTGACATAGACGAAGGGATCATATGTATATTGTCAAAATTCGTAGATGATACTAAAATTGCTTGCAAGGCTGACTCACCAAAGCAACGCTAAATTTTACAAAAAGACAGAGACAAGACAGGTTTTAAATCAATGACGCTTCATGGAAGATAATTCCAGATATTTATGAAACGACTGAAGAAAAAAATGTTTGGGTTCATTTGTGTGAAATTGCTTACCTATTAATTTGAAGCCATTGTTTTCTGTAACATTACACTGGTTGAGTGTTAAGAAGAGTTCAGGTATCATATTTATGAAACCCTTAAAAATACGTAAAGCAATATCAGGTCCCCTCTAAGTCTGCCTCCGGGTAGAAGGAAAAGATTTAGTTTTTCGAGGCGATCCTCGTGTGGTTTATTGCGAAGCGTTGGGATAATTTTTGTTACTCTACGTTCTATTTTTTTTTTTTCTAATTTCTTAATGTTCTTTTTTGTAGTAGAGTGATCAAAACTATTCGTTATATTCAAGATGAGGACGTATGAGCGAGTTGTACAAGGCCAATTTTTTTTTTTTTTTTTTTTTTTTGTCAGATTTGGCGGTGAAAGATCTTCCTACGAAGCCTATTAATTTAGTGGCAATTTTAACGACCCAAGTACAATTTTTTTTTTTTTTTTTGGGGGGGTTCAAGATCTGTTGATACTAAAACTCTCAGATCTTTTTCGGCATCTGTACTCTTGATGGGTGTTACCCATTTTGTAATTATCCTGTGAATTGCTATTTCCAATATGTAATAGTGGCATTTTATCAAAATCAAAATTCATAAGTAAGAGTGTTTGTTTTTTTTTTGTTTTTTTGCAAAATTTAACGTTGGTTTGGTGTGTCAGCCTTGCTAGCAATTTTAGTATCATCTGCGAATTTTTGACAATTTGCATGTGATTCCTTCGTCTATATAATTGATATACACTATTAAGAGGATCGGTTCTAATACTGATCCTTGATTAACGCCATTACTTACATTGATCCAGTTTGAAGAATTACGTTAATTACTACCCGCTATTTGCGGTCTGTCAACCAATTCTCTATCCACGCAGCGAGGTCAACTGACATGCCGTGAGCTTCACCTTTATGTAGGAGACGCTTGTAAAGAACTTTTATCAAATACTTTCTTGGAAATCAAAATTAACTATACTTACCTGGTATTATCGTATATATTATACATGTCGTGAAAAAAAAAAAAAGTCCAGTATATTCGTTATACAGGAACGTTTATTTATAAATCCATGTTGAGTGTCCTTTATAATAGCGCTTCTTTCCAGAAATTCTACTGTTTTATCATGTATCATTAATTCCTTAACCTTACCCACTACAAATGTGAGACTTATGTCAATCGTATTTCCTATGTATTCCTATGTATTCCTCCTCTTCTTCCTCTTCCTCCTCTTCGCTTACTTATTCCTTCACCTTCACACTTGACTTTATCCTCCTCTTCCTCCTCCTCCTCATCATCATCATCATCATTATCATAATCATCATCATCATACTCATCATCGTCATCATCATCATTATCATCATTATCATTATCGTCATCATCATTATCATTCCCCTTCTTTTCTCCACGTTCACCCTCACCTCCTCCTCCTCCTCTTTTCCCTCACTTTCCCCTTCACCTTCATCCTCCCCCTCCTCTTCCTCCTTCTCCTCCTTCTCTTTCTCCTTCTCTTCCTCCTCCAGCTTCATCTTACTCTTTGCTTTGTCATCATCATTATCATCATCATCACCATCATCACCACCACTATCATCACCATCATTATCATCATCATCATCATTACTACTATCATCATCATCATCACTACCATCACCATCATCACCATCACTACCACCATCATCACCACCATCACCATCACTAACATATTCACTAGGTTTAGGATATTTATACATATCCATATGTGCATATGCAAATACATGTTTTGACTATATTTAAACACAAATGCAAACTTGTAACTTTTCCTTAATACGGCATATCTTTTTTAGTTCTTAGGTGTCTATGATGAGTATTCTATACATATATTTTTTTTTTTTACAATTATAACTCCTTGTGAGTATCATAATGAATAATTCAAAAACAGGTTTTGAACAGGATTTGGGTACACACTTCGTAAGTGACAGTGACAGTTATTACTGTGTAAGGAGGTGTATGGGTACTTTATACACCAAAAACGTGCCTGCCTTTTTTTTTTTCACATCAGCCACAACTTTTATAAGTCTGTGGTAAATCATCGCAGAAAATTCATATTATCAATTACAGTAAGCTAAAAAGAAATATTAGCCTATTATTATTAATTATATTTTTCTTAAAAAATGAGTGGATATTTTAGTGCATATTTTTACTAAATTCTAGTGCGTAATTGTATGCATATTTAGCAAATTTTAGGTGCATAATTATCCTAACCCTAATCATCACCATCATCACCATCATATTCACTATCGTCACTATCACCATCATCACACTCACCACCACTATCACCACCATCATCATCACCATCATCTTTACCATCCTAATAATCATGGTCACCATTCTGTGATGATCAAAGTTATATGATCAAAGTTCTATTCTATGATCAAAGTTAGCAAACATTCCAGAAGGTTATTTCAACACAGTTGTTGTTGTTAATGAATTGTTGGGCTCAAGTTCAGCTTTATTGATGATGACAACAATAATGCATTGATGACTGATGTGAGTATGGCAGTGATGGTGATGACAATGTTAATTGCAATATTTATTATAATAGCTAGGAAATGAATGACAATAACAATGATAATTGTGTGTGTGTGTGTGTGCTAACTAAACACACACACACACACACACACACATACACACACACACAGACCCACCCACCTGGGTGTGGCACGCAGCAAGGCGTCAGAGAGAGTGGCTTGGTCTGGATGTCTGTATTGGTGGGGAAGGGACAGCATTTGTGGTTCAAAGATAAGCCCCTGCACGTCTGATTCATTCCTGCTTAGCACTATCCGTACCTTCTTGGAGGGGATGAGGGGGAGGAGGGCACTGGCACTGGTGATGGTGCTGCTTGTTATTGTTACCAGCTCCCTTTCATTACTTGTAATATGTCTGGCAACACAACCCAAGGCAGTCCTGTTCACTTCAGTGTCCTCCAACATGGATAGCCAATGATTACAATTCTTCATCCCAGTCTCCGCCAGCAGGTCCACCACCTCCTGTATGTGTAGAGTTACTATGATTAGTACAGCCACTCTCACCATCACCACTATCACCACCATTACCACCACTATCATCACTCTCACCACCTCCACCACCTCTTGTGTGTGTAGAGTCACTACAATAATTTCTTATACTCTTTTTACTAATGACTAGTAAAGATCAACACTGAGCTTGACAGTAGTGCAGGTTCCTGGAGACAACTCTGGAAGGATCAAATATGAGGAAAAGAGAATGAATGGTCAACATACTTGTGTGGCTGGAGCACAATGTGGTGTTTGTGGGTGGCAGAGGAGGCCTGCCACGTGCCGGAGCAGGTTTCTCAAGTTCCGGAACTGTTGGGGTGGCGGAAAGTGAAGCATGCGTCGTATATCTGAAGCACGAAGTGGTGTTTGTGGGTAGCAGAAGAGACATGCCATGTGCCGGAGCAGGTTCCACAAGTTCCGAAGCTGTTGGCGCGGCGGGTCGTGAAGCATGCGTGGTATGAGACGTGAGTGAGAACCTTCCATTAACTTGTGGACGATACCTGATGCACCGTAGAACTCTTGCAAGCTCCTATGGGGCGCCGAGTAATTCTGATGATGCCCCAGCTTGTCATTGATGTCTTGCAGATTGAAAAATGTCGCCATCACATTCATGCAAGGAAGCCCTTTCCCGTCACAGGACTCCTTCAGACGCCGCTCTTCCTCTTTCGACAGAGTGACTCGGTCTTGCAGGAGAGCTTGTAGGGCTACGTCGTACATGTCCTAAAGCACCTTGTAGATATGGTCCTCGTGGATCCGTGTGGCCTGTGAATGATCTGTCAGTTTGGCTTGCAGTTTTTGTATGCTCCAGTCGCGTATGGTGACGTACAAACTGTCCAGCTTGATGTCCAGCTTGATGCTGTCAGGTGTCTCGTAAAACAATGTTGCTACAAACAGCAGGCTCAGAGGCAGTCCAAAGTACTCCCTGCACTTCAAATGACTCATGAGGTGTTGGAGCTTCACAGGGTCTTTGTTTCTGTTGTCAGGGAAGCTGTCGTAATGCTTCATAACAAAATGAGTTCTTTGCTCTTGGCTGAGGCTTTTCATCTCCATGTTCCACACCTCATAGCCATCAGGTAATTTGTTCAGGAAGTCTTGCACTGTTTCTGGCCGTGATGTGCATACGAGTGTGAAGTCTGGTAAATGTTTCGAGACGTTGAGAATGTCTTTTACAAGACTGTCTGATCGACTGCCGTACGACAGTTCGTCCAGGCCGTCAATCAAGAAGAGAACCTTGTATTGTTTTAGAAGGGCGACTAGGTATTCCTCCATCACAGCAAAATGATTTGGGAGGACCTGTTTGAGGAAGTCCTGGAGGGAAGGGCCGTCATTCTCGCGACACAAGACACGCAGCATGATGTCGTACTCGTGCAGGTGTCTGATGGTGCAGGCGCTTGGGTCCTGAAGCCACTCTGAGAGAAGGAACGTGAGCAGGGTCGTTTTGCCGCTTCCTGCCACGCCCCTGATTAAGATAAGCTGTGGCTTGGCGCCGTGCGTGGGCGGTGTGGCCGATGAGGATGTGCACAGTTGTGGATTATGTTCTGCGCGGCGCGTCACTGTTAGCACGTCGCAAGTGTCGATGTCTTTTCTCTGTTGTACGTGTCCTCTTCCTTCCATGAGGGACATCCTGCAGAAGATGTCCTGGATGTGATACTTGTGTCTGAGTCCTTGAGAACTGGTGAGGAAGGACAGAGGATCAAAGGTTTGCAGTTTTTCATAGATTGTTTTGAGGTGGACTTGACTGTCTCTCTTAAATTCTTGGTGCATGGCACTGAGAAAATCTTTTAAAATTCCTTTTTCCATTCCTGTTTTTTCTGAAGATATCAATGACCTGCCGAGCGTTGTCTTGCACGGCTGTCAGTTTTGCGTCGGGAATGTGGTATTTGCCCTTGGTTGCGCCGAGGAGTCGGATAAAGAAGTCTTCTAACTCGTTGACTTTGTCCTGGTACTCTGCCTCGCTGAAATCTCTCACTTCATGAAAGAGTTCATTCAGCTCATCTTTGATTTTTGTTACCAGTCCTTCCAGTGTGTTCGGGTCTTGCCATTGGGGATTATTACTTCCCGCCACACCTTCGCTCACCAACTTTATTGCCTTGTGCAGTAAAGTCACATCGAATTTGTCCCATAAAGGGAAGCGTTGTATTTGGCGGTGGTCGGTAGGGGTTAGTGTTCCTCTCTTTTGTTTGTTATTCATCTTGACATAGTTGGCTGACGAGCCTTGAGGGAGCTGATTAAGGTAGTCAGTGAGGGACACACCTGGTGGCGTGGTGGGGGCGTTCAGCGCGCCGCTCTTCAACACGAAGGTCAGGACGTCCTTGCCTACGTTTTCCATGAGGCTGATGAGCTTAATGCGATGGACGCAAACTGTCGGAGCGATGGCCATGGTGGAGGGCTTAGGCCGACAGTTGCTCTCGTCAGCAGCCTGCAAGGAAATTTTCCGAGTGAGGAGCAGGGCAGGAGAGACGTGGCCGGCAAAGCTCAGTCTGGGAAGGAAGGAGTTGAGCCTTGAAGTGGGTGGCCGGAGCATCAGGATAGTGTGACAAGACAAACAGGTGGATGGGAATAAGAGACCCTGTGACACACAGCATGGCACGTATGTAATGGTCCAACCATTTGACTAGACAACACGAGGCAAGACTTGACTGTGTGTGTGTGTGTGTGTGTGTGTGTGTGTGTAAGTAAATAGGTAGGTAGGTAAGTAATTAAGTAAATAAGTAAGTAAGCAAGCATCTATTGCTCACCACAATACAAAGTATTTCAAGGTGTACACACACACACACACACACACGCACATTTGCTTCTCGGAGTCACGGTGGACGACCAGCTGACCTGGAAGCAGCATGTCGCCAGCACCGTGAGATCAGCTACCTACAGGCTGTACATGCTGCGCAGACTCAGGTCGCTGGGGACGCCGACAGATGAGTTAAGGGGGGTGTACCTTACCTTCATCCTCCCCAAACTCATGTACGCCTCCCCAGCGTGGTCCTCCTCCCTCACACACACTCAACAGCTACAGCTAGAGAGTGTGCAGAAAAGGGCGTGCAGGGTCATCCTTGGCCCTGCATACACCACCTATGAAGAAGCCCTGACCACCCTGAGTCTGTCCAGAATATCCACCAGGCACCGAGAGGCTCTGGAGAAGTTTGGGAGGGGACTAATGCATCATCCGCGTCTCAGAAACATGCTGCCGCCCGACGCGCCTCGCCCTGTCCGTGCCACCAGACACCACAACAACATAACGCCCCTGAAGGCGCCGCGCACGGACCGGTACAGACTCAGTGCGATTCCCACCATGGTGCGAGCCATCAATCAATCAATAGTATTTCCCTCCTAGATTAGACTTACCTTTAGGATTAATGTTAAGTTTTTCCCCATCCCCTATGTACATTTTCAGTTTGTCAACTGCCTAAATAATAAACCGTTTATTATTATTATTATTATTATTATTACATTAGCCACGGTGCATCGAGCAGAGGCTCTCTGATGGTTTATTGTTCAGTCTAGCAGAGGATGTGAATGCAAGCAAATTATAATGTATAACAAGATCAATGAATCCTATTATACAGCAGCTGTAGCTCACCGGTACAGAAAAGAAAAACAATAATAGAAGTGCCTGACAGTAACTTAATAATAATAAAATAATGATAATAAAAATGACGAAAACAATAATAATAATAACAGTAATAGTAATAACTATAACAACAACAATAATAATAATAATAATATCAATAACAGTATTATTATTAACAGTAATAATAGTAACTATAGCAATAATAAAAATAATAAAAGATTAATGTTCTCAACTATAGCAACAACAACAACAACAACAATAAATAACAACAACAACAACAACTACTACTACAACAACAGCAAGAACAATATAATAACAAATACATATAAAACCAAAGTTAGTCGTGCTGACTAACTTTTCTTAGTAAAACCCATGGGGTCTAGAACGAGTGGCAGCATAAGTCACAGTGACTAACATAATGTTAGTCAATTTGTGACTAACTGAGCACTCAACCTGAGTATGGTCTTACTCAAATATATCTGACTAATGCCTTCGTACTGTTCACTGCTTCTACTAACCACATTAGTAAAGTGGATCATAGGTGTTAGTCAATTAAATGACTTAATTAGTCATTTAATTGACTAACAATTCTTTCTTAGGCAGATGATGAATCATTAGTACCTTTAATACTAGCAGCTAGCTACTGCTGTCTGAAGGTTAGGGAAAGAAATAGGTAATAAATTCAATATATTCATATACAATTAAATGTTCCCTCCATTTCATTGCATTAAAAAAAAAATAAAAAAATAAAAAAACACTAATTTTTATCATCTATAGTATAATATACTTTTCACTTGAACATTTAACAGAAAGCTCCCCTCAAAACTGTAATGATATATAAAACAGATGTAAAAAATAAACTCCATTAGTAATACTTCATCCTAGTATGAGAAAAAAAAAACAACACAAAAACAACCTGTTTTGACAAGCCATTAAGTAAATAATACACATTTGTGAGTATTAATCACTAAAACTTGCAATGTGGAAAAGAAAGTAAGCATCTCTTAAGATATGAATATTAAACCTTCCTCCCATTCATAAACTAAAGGAAAAAATATGTAAGTAAAGTTAACATAAAGGAAATGTAAGGAGTTACAGACCCTGTAAAGAATAATTAATTAGTCCACTGCTAATCATTATATCACACTACTTTTAAGAAACTTAGGGAAACAACCAGTGCAAAAATATACATTTAACCTTATTTGTACAAGCTTTTAACCCAGATCATATCCATATGTCACTATTAATCCTTTAAAGCCACACAAAAAAAGAAAATGAGTATTTCTATGGGATATACTAACTAAACAAATCTACAAACAGTAATAAAGAAGCTTCACGTATCAGTTGCAATAACATAGAGAAATAAAATAAAAAAAGGTAAAAAATGCATAAAAAATAAAAATATATGCATCATATTGTACATGAAGAATACTACCCAATTTGGAGAGAGAGAGAGAGAGAGAGAGAGAGAGAGAGAGAGAGAGAGAGAGAGAGAGAGAGAGAGAGAGAGAGAGAGAGAGAGAGAGTCTACTCTCCATTCATTATATATATATATATATATATATATATATATATATATATATATATATATATATATATATATATATATATATATATATATATATATATTATATAATATATATATTATATAATATATATATTATATATATAATATATTATATATATAATATATTATATATATATTATATATATAATATATATATATATATATATATATATATATATATATATATATATATATATATATATATATATATATATATATAAAACATAAGAAAACAATTCAGTAAGATTTCATGAATACTGGGTGGGGGGAAGGGAAAGTACAAGTATTCTTACTTACTATATATATATATATATATATATATATATATATATATATATATATATATATATATATATATATATATATATATATATATATATATATATATATATATAACATAAGATAACAATTCAGTAAGATTTCATGAATACTGGGTGGGGGGAAGGGAAAGTACAAGTATTTCCTTTTCCTTTTAGAAAACTTATTAACATAATGTTATGTATTTCACTGATTAATCTTTAACTAGTAATTGACTAGTGTGTGTGTGTGTGTGTGTGTGTGTGTGTGTGTGTGTGTGTGTGTGTGTGTGTGTGTGTGTGTGTGTGTGTGTGTGTGTGTGTGTGTGTGTGTGTGTGTGTGTGTGAGAGAGAGAGAGAGAGAGAGAGAGAGAGAGAGAGAGAGAGAGAGAGAGAGAGAGAGAGAGAGAGAGAGAGAGAGAGAGAGAGAGAGAGAGAGAGAGAGAGAGAGAGAGAGAGAGAGAGAGAGAGAGAGAGAGAGAGAGAGAGAGAGAGAGAGAGAGAGGCATTATGTGTGGAGTTTAATATATCTGGAAGCAGATTTATGCATTTTTGTAGCTCAATTCTGTCTTTACTTCATTGAGTTTTATAAGTAGAGATCTTGTTTTTGAAGTGTTACCTTTGTCATACTTGATACCTAAGAGATGGGATGTTGTGAAATGGAGGAAATGTTCACAATTTTTTGGGTGTTCAATATTAAACACATAAAGCCCTGCTACCAATGAGACTACAGCCATAGAAATACATGTTGGTTCAGCTACAGGTGCACCATCAAATAATACACAAAATCTGTCTGACATGTATGTCCCCAACATGTTGAATGGACACACTAGACTGCCCTGTTCTTAGTTCTTTTTCTGGTACCTTAAGGAAGAAATAATAGTGTAAACATTAATAACATTTTGACATTAAAATAAAATTTATATGTAGATGTATATCTTAAGGTGATAATATATTCAGAAATTTCAATATATACTCGTACACATCACTCTAAAATCAAAGGTACTGAAATTTAACCTTAGTAAAAATGGAGTCTTTCCTTTCTCCAAGCAGGTGAAGTAACCCCAATATAACTAAGCAAGCATCTGGTGCAAATAAATAAATATATAAATAAATTTGATAATAAGTAAATCAAATAAACAAAAGAAAATTAACTGTGAAAGGAAAAAGTGAAGATATGGTCACATCCAATAGGACAGTCCACTAATTTGAGTACCAATCTTTTAAAAGCCTCCTGTAATTATTGCTTTATCACATAAGAATTAACAAAAGTAAAGCTCCTCCTAATTATATGAATGACAAGCATTTTGACTGAATGCTAAGAACGACCAGTATACTAATGATTTTTGTCCTTTGTGTCACAGCAGCAAATCTTTTTGTACGAGTATGCGGTTATGTTTTTTACTTGAGACACTATTTTGGTAATATCATAATGCAGTAATGCTTCGTGTAGCAAGTCCTCGTAAGAATATGATGAGTACTGATCAAAAAAAAAAAAAGAAAAAGAAAGAAAACCCCAGCTGAACCTACATGCCCCGACATAACGCATTGATGTTCCGAACTCCCGATTCTTCTCATCATATCCACCAAAACAGTGTGAGAAGTCCTGAACTTCATCACAACCATGGAAGAAACCTTTATCAGACTGTTTGCACTTGCGCCAGCGCCGGCAAAGGTGACTCCAAGAATTCTATCTCCACGCGAATTAGTGACCTGTCTTATTGGACTGCAAGGGAAGAGGATGCAGCTAACAATTCTAAAAAGATTGATAATATTTACATTTTAAATTTCAAATTGGACAGCCTTTTGGGTTTATTTACGCTAGAAATAATGTCTTTCCTTACGAGAGAGAGAGAGAGAGAGAGAGAGAGAGAGAGAGAGAGAGAGAGAGAGAGAGAGAGAGAGAGAGAGAGAGAGAGATGCTTTACACCTATTAAAATCTTTAACATCACTTATGCTGCAAACAATTATTTAGCCATAGCACTCAGCCAAAAATTTGATAGAAGAGCAGGAATTTGACAATTAAATGAGTACCTTTATAGAAATTGGTGCAAGCCTTACAGGTAGATAGGTCATGCTTAATACAATGTTTGGTTTTTGCATGCAGCATAGTTTTATGAATACTATGCTTATAAAAGTGAAAGATGCATTGCTAATGATGAAAAGATACATATATTAAATTGCTACCAGCTACTGAAATGAACAAGTTGAACTAGACATTACTCACATTGACTTTCATCATGGTCATAGAGTTCAAGTAAGGTTTCCATATACAGAGGAACTGCTTTTCTTTTTTTGAGAATGGCAATTATTGGGAGCCTATATTTCTCCAGCCCTTTCAAAACTGCTACTCTTGGGTCTGGTTCATCCGCATGTGGTTCTAATCTCAGGAACTCCTTGATTATCTGTAAAGATATAAGCATCAAATAATTATAAGTGAAGGTTACAGACATGAGCATCTGCAATAACTGTACTTAGTTATGAGTGCTCATCTCCCGCCACTGAGGCCTTTGAGCCTGAGAGGGAGAATGGAAGTACCGGTAGTTAAATATCAATTACCTACTATAAAATATAAATAGCTATATACATTATAGCCCTACAAATAAAGTTGACAATTAGTAACAATATGTAGCAAAATCCATAAAGTGTACATATATACACACTTACACCATCAAAAGTCTGAATCCACCGGTAAAGTTCAGGATTTCTGCTACAAGAATGTTCCCATTGATTATTTTTTTGCGTCTCTCAGAGTGTCAATTGCATGAGGCGTTCAGCCTGAGGAAAATCGTTAAAGTAAAATTAGTTTTCTTAAGTTGACTGTCCCACCAGCCTCCCTCTCTCCCTCATATATATATATATATATATATATATATATATATATATATATATATATATATATATATATATATATATATATATATATATATTATATATATTATATATATATACACGAGCATAATTTTTCAGTGGCCATCCACCAGTACCATTCAAATTGCTTACATAGGAGCAGGTATTTTTAAACAACACCAGTAAAGAAGTCTCTGAAATAAAAAAAAAAAAAAGATAAATCAAGCGTACAAATATCACATACCTTATCTAACTCGGGATCTTTCTTCATCCAATGTAGAGTAAGCCACTGTCTATGTCTCTCTAATGACTCATCATCTTCTGAATGGGGCCTTGGTGGAAGGTAAGCCTTTACTCCATACATCAGTGGACACGTAGTCTCTTTTGGCGCTATGCAAGGGATCTTCCTTTTCCTTGATGTCACCTCAGTCACTGAGGAATCCTGCCTCTTCCTTGAATTCTGAAACTTGCGCTGAATGCACAATTTCCATTGCAGCTGCAATTCATGCTCCTCGAGATCACTGTTTCTCAGGATGGCAGGAAATGATGTCAAAACAGCATTTGCCATATTCATATACTGTTCTGATGTTGGATAGCTGAAATATGATAATAATAATAATAATAATAATAATAATAATAATAATAATAATAATAATAATAATAATAATAATATATTATTAATAATAATGTCATGATACCTTGATGTGTAATAATGATGATAACAATAATAATGGTAATATAAATCTAGCTAACTATATAAATGGCTTAACTCCTTTTATTATATTATTATTATTATTATCATTATTATTATTATGGTTTTATTATAGTTTAAGCCATTACACACTACGTGGTAATAACCTACCTCATTTTGTTCTTCTCATTATTCACATAATTTCTAATGATTACACTACTTGTTGGAAATTAATAACGCCACAATAGGCCTGGGAATGAACAGCGCTCTCAACTTTTTCTAAGTCCACAGGTAAACATAAATGGTGTATTGTTGCCTGAACTTCAGTTATTAGGTTAGGTTAGGTTAGGGTTTTATTATAGTTTAAGCCATTACACACTACGTGGTAATAACCTACCTCATTTTGTTCTTCTCACTATTCACATCATTGTAATAACCTACCTCATTTTGTTCTTCTCACTATTCACATCATTTCTAATGATTACATTACTTGTCGGAAATTAATAATAACGCCATGGGCCGTGGGTAGAGATTGGGGACATTGGCTTAAACTATAAATTTACCAGAGATCTTAACCCGTATCCCTCTGGAGGCATATTTCCGAAGTATGGTAATGTTTAGGCACATTTACTCTTGTAGCGGTTAGGTTAGGTTAGATTAAGTTACGTATAGGTAATTTTGTGCGAGAATCTCAATGAGACTATTTTAGAGAGAATCCTAAAGTTAGTTTTGGAGCTACAGCCTAGTGTCCATACAGGCTGGCGGACGACTCCTTCCAGACTTCAAGAATATGCATTCTGGCCCTTCACAAACTTCAAGAACCAAAGTGATTACAGATGACCATTGCAGCCTCCTGTAACATTGTATAACATGCCCCTACCCAATCAAGAACATACCGGCATCATACAGCCCCACAACTGCATGTACTGATTCTACACACAAACTTCAGCCATAACTATCCAACATTAATCAATACAGAAACAACATCAATGATTAACTTACCAGAAATGAAGGAGGCACAGCCCACGTGGGTCCCTATCTTGAGCTTTGAATGATGGCTGATGCAGTGTTGCCACTCCCTAAACATAGAAAAACCTAGATGGGTTGCTAAAAACATCAAGATTCCGAAAAAAAAGCCTAGATTACGGGTATTAAGTGATTAGCTTGAGAGAATGGCATGCCATGTTCTGCCATGAAGCCCGTAAGCAGTAATTCAGCACGATGTACTTTTTCTTTCTTGTCAGGTTCTGTTTTTTTCACAACAAATTTGTCAATCACAGTCATGTTTCTCTTGGCAGCGAAGTTTTTTGCATGTTTTGTGGAATTCTTGTGACTCAACAAGCGTGATTTACTGCAGTTTTTAATTGTTCCGTCACACACACAGCACACTGCACTGAATTTATCTGAAGGATCAGCTTTCACCCATGATTTAAATTCCTCTTCTTCTAGCCACTCCTGTTTGAATGCTTGCTTATACCACACTTTTGCTTTTTTACGTGGTGGTGAATGGTATGTACTGCTACAACCAGGTTGATCCTCGTCACTACTCATGGTGAAAATTGAAAGAGCTCTGTATGTTTAACAACAGCCGAGAGCGGAAGCAAGTAAGCAACTGAGCCTTACTGAGGTCTGAGAGTCGACTCGGGATACGTATTATGTACGAGTCGTACTCGTACGTGACATGTCTTAGACGGGTCCACTACCCCCTCGTCTACCGTACGGCGTACGGTAAGGCAAGGACCAGCGGACGGCCGGACGCGTTTAAAACGTGTCACTCTGTTCGTCACTGTACCAATATTTCAAAATATTAGTACTGTACTGTATAGAAAATTGCATAAATAATTAACCTAACAGAAAAAACCTAGATTTATGGACTTTTACTAAAAAAACACCCAGAAACCTAGATCACTGCAAAAAAACC
This sequence comes from Scylla paramamosain, assembly GCF_035594125.1. NCBI lineage: Eukaryota > Metazoa > Arthropoda > Malacostraca > Decapoda > Portunidae > Scylla > Scylla paramamosain. The sequence continues at coordinate 2,348,008 of NC_087170.1, read as the reverse complement.
TAGATCTAGGTGAAAAAAGCTAGGAGTGGCAACACTGGGCTGATGGACTGGCGAGTGGCGACGCTACTACTCCCCTCTACTGGCGGGATGCCACGTCAAAGGCGGTAGATTCAAATTGCGGAAATTGTCCCAAACTACGCTTGATGTACTATATTGTCATATATAACATCAGATTATTTCATAAAATATTACAAACATTTCAAACGAAGTGATTTTCATCGCAAAGCAAGTGTGTAAACGTGTTTAACTAATAATTACAAGGAAGCAGCGATCGCATGAAATGACTAATACATTAGTCACAGTTGTTTTGACGAAGGATTTGACTAACTTTGGTTTTGTGTGTATGATGACTGCAATTAATAGCATAAAAATCACAGCTTTTCTTGATTAAATATATACTTTTTCATCTCTTGTTTATATTCGAATTTATTAGCAGTTGTAAGAAGGATTCTTTTATTAAGAGGGAAACTGTTAAACAATTCTGATCCAACTTGTTACACTGTTTATGAGCAATATTGTTCTAAATATCGCACTAATAAGGTTGTTACTTCTCGTGTGAGAAACTTTTTCTACTAATTTGAATATTGCATTATGTTCCAGATTTCTATATATTAATAATAATGTGAAGTACTTATGAATGATTGGAAACTTTCAAGTACTTACTGCCGAGAAAATTTTGGATGCAGACTCAGACCTCTTTAAGGAAAATATACAACGAAGAATTTTATTTTGTGCTCTTGTTACTTTAATTAATTAAGAGAACGGCCACGTAGATGCTCATGTAAGAAGACAATATATAAGATGCAGGTAGCATAAAGTATAGTAGATGTTACTCATTGCTTGAGTTGCTAGATTAGGGTGAATTCTTTATGAAAAGCCGGTTATTTTAGAGAACTTTAAACGTGTGTGTGTGTGTGTGTGTGTGAATTTTTTAAATTTTAATTGAATAGAGCTTATTAGTCAGACTTAGACATAAGTATGGAGCAGAGCCCCGTCATGGCTCAGAGCTGTCACGTTAACCAATAAATCCCAACTATCGACATACATAGCACAGTTTGGACATACATTGGTTACAGCTATCTCTTATGTCAATATATGACATAATATATGATCAAATACAATAATATGATTTCATAATTATTATTCATAACCACCACCCTTTCTTGCACAATAAGAGAGAGAGAGAGAGAGAGAGAGAGAGAGAGAGAGAGAGAGAGAGAGAGAGAGAGAGAAAGTTAGTGAGTGTGCATGGAATGTATGAATTTTTTAAAAATAATTTCTATGCTAAAAAAAAAAAAAAAGCTGCCTACCAATACATACTGGAATGCTCTCTTTGCTTCACAGAAAGATGACTCCAGCTTGAAAAGGCTCCTTGATAAAGTTCATGACATGTTCCATATTTGCCTCCCTGTTAAGAGTGTGTGTGTGTGTATATACGAGTATATATATATATATATATATATATATATATATATATATATATATATATATATATATATATATATATATATATATATATATATATATATATATATATATATATATATATATATATATATTCACACAAAAGGATCCAAAATCCACCAATTTCTCAAACGCTAATCAACTCGACAAAACCCAAAAATCACTTGTACAGAGAGCTTCTGAAACCTGAAGTTCCATCCTCTGTCCTCGTGAGGATATAGAGAGGTGGACAGATGTGTATGCAGACAGACAGACAGACAGATAGATAGGTAGATAGAAAGACAGTGTCGGATCTTTGTGTTATATTGTCGTGCCTCGTTAGTACGTCATTTTCTAATTTCTGAGTGTGTGCAATGCAAAACACATTGAAAACAATTATGAGGAAAGAAAAGAGTAATTGTACTCTCCTCAAGAGTGCAGGTGTGTAGACTCCAGGAAACGGGAGGAAGGATGGTGCGAGGCAGGATGTGCCTGAAGGGACAAACTGTTCTTCATACTCTTATATTAATCCTTCACAAGCACAGTGTATATATATATATATATATATATATATATATATATATATATATATATATATATATATATATATATATATATATATATATATATATATATATATATATATATATATATATATATATATATATATATATATATATATATATATATATATATATATATATATATATATATATATATATATATATATATATATATATATATATATATATATATATATATATATATATATATATATATATATATATATATATCACATAGAAAAGCAGGCCACAACAGACCTTGCAGTCCTCACGAGGTGACCTGACATAAGACTATTAAGGTGATAATAGAAGAAAAGGACAGCAAAGCAGGAGGCTGTCTCTCCACCCTCCACTCCCTCTGGCATAAGAAGTACAAGAAAAACAGGTCGGAAATAAATACCTTACGTGGTTAGAAAAGGAAAAACCCAAAGAATTTTATAGGAAAGAATAAAAACCATGAAATGAGGTGCCCCCATTTCCTGAAGAAAAAAAAAGTTAACATCTAACAAACAAACGCTGTTATCCCTGATTGGAGGCAAAGTATTTGTCAAGATAACGTTTAAAAATCTCTACGTTTTGTAGTCTATCACGTCTCTAGGAAGTTAATTTCATAGATAAACTGCATGATGAAAATAAAATAGTTGAAGGATTTCAATAATTTTGCAACCATTTCCTCGCATGTAATTTGAAAAAATCTATCGCGAAATATTTACTGCAGTCCATGTTATCATTGCCTTTGATAATTTTAAATACCTGTATTATCTTAGTCTTCTTTGTTTTAATGGTGAATAAATTGAAATCCTTAAGACGCTCTTCGTATGATTTTTTTTTTTTTTTTCTTAGGCATGGTATAATTTTTGTTACTCTACGCTGAACTCAATCTAATTTATCAATGTCTTTCTAGTAACAGGGTTACCATGCTTGAACACAATATTATAGAAGGGAACGGACTAAAGCGTTATACAAAATGAGGACTGTATCCTTATATTTATATTCAAAAGATCTGCCGATTAAGACAATTATTTAGTTTTTCTTCTTTACGACTAATGAATATTGTTGGCTAGGTTTTAAGCTATTCGATATTGTTACTCCTAAATCAGTTTCGTTGTACACTTTTAAACTGGGTACCGTTTAAAATGTAATTTGCTTTCTCGGTTCGATACCCTATGCGAAGCACTTTACACTTATCTGCATTAAAACTCATTTGCCGGGTTTGCCCCCACTCTGACAATTTATCTAGATTTTTCTGCATTTTTAGTACTTGTTCGTTAGAGACTACATAAGGTGTCATCAGCAAACTTCGATATTATACCAGTAACACCCTCATCCATGTCGTTTATATAAACAAAGGAAGATAGCAGGTCTTAAGACCTGTCCTAAGATCCCTGTGGCACCCCGCTAGTTACGTTAGTCCAGTTGGACACTTTTCCATTTATTACTACTCTTTATTTACGATTGTTTTGTCAGTTTTCTACCCATCTCAACACGTGGTCTTGGATACCATGTGATTTTAGTTTAATCAGTAAACATTTGTGGAGGACTTTGTCGAAGGCCTTTTGAAAATCGAGGTATATTATATCTACCGCTTTACTTTCGTCATACTGGTTCAAAATATCGTAAAAGTCTAAGAGCGTTTGTTTTGTAAGCCGTGTTAAGTATTCTAAAGTATTTTATTTTCCTCTAACATGTTTGTCTCTTAAAGGCGTTTCAAGCATTTTGCATGCGACTGAGATTAAGCTAATTATTTTGGCCGGTAATTGTATGGTAAAGATTTATTGGCTTTTTTTATTTTTATCGGAGCTACGTTTGTGAGCCTCCACTTATCAGGCACTGAACCGTACTGAAAAGACTTACTGAACAAAAAATTCGGAGGTTTAACTAATTCGGGTTGCGGGATGAGATCGTGTCAGACCCGGGTGATACCCCGTCTCTTTCTGTTATAATGATAATACTGAGGGCTGAGCTCTTGTACTGTAAAAAACTGATGCAAAGAAATTTTTCAAAATGCTACTAATTTCCTCCTCGTCGTTAGTGAAATCTCCGTTTTCATCTAAAATATTCCAATCGTTGAGGTAATCACTTTCTTTTGCCTGATAAAGCTCCAAATTTCTTTGGGTTCGTCTTACGATGCACAATTACACAATTGCAATATGTAATTCGGTGCACATTTTGCTGTGTTTGATTAACATCTTTTCTTTACGTCTGAACTCTATGAATCTAGTATATTCATAGATATTACTGTAGGATTTCAAACCTGTTATGGGCGTCCGTCTTTGCGCGTAGGCATTCAAGCGCTTGTGTATTCCACCAATTAGGCTTTACGACGCATTCTTGCACAACTTTTAAATATTCATCAGAGAAAAATTTTCACTGGGCAATAATATCTGCGGTGGTACATAAATAACTCCAGTCGATTTAATTAAGTATTGATCTGAGTTTACAAAAATTTGCTTTTCTGTAGTCAGTAACTTTTCTTTGGTTTTACTTGACTCGTCAGCCAAAAAGTTAATAACGAAGGATATTGCGTGGTGGTCGCTATTACTGTACTCCTCACTGACACTCAGATTTTGTAGCAATTCATTCATTCTTTTGTAGCAAGCACGAGGTCGAGCATGTGGTTCTCGCGTGTCGGTTTTGTACAAATTGAGTTTTTTTTTTTTTTTTTTAAGTTATTATATAGATCATGGTCGTGATGCGAGGTGAGTGGTTAGCCCCACTTCATCACCAGTAGATTCAAATTATGGCCTTGTGTGCGTCACTTATCTCGCTAATTTGTTCGTGAATTTCGGGATCGGTTTGGACTGGCTGGACTGCAGGTCTGTATATAAGAGCTAATAAATAGATAAATAAATAAATAAATAAATAAATATATATATATATATATATATATATATATATATATATATATATATATATATATATATATATATATATATATATATATATATATATATATATATATATATATATATATATATATATATATATATATATATGAATCTGGTTATCTTTCCAAGAAAGTGGATGTTACACCGATCCCAGAAAGTTTTAAAAGGTTTAGATTTTTAAAGGCTTCGAGTATCTACCCGACTTATCCGAAATCACCAGCTATTAAACCCTCTCACAAAACCCTTACCTTAGTACAGCACACCAGAAATCACCTCAATACCAGATCAATGTTGGAGCAGAAAACACAAATTATTCTATATAATAATTAAATATATTAATAATTAACTCTCAAAAAAAAAAATAATAATAATATAAAGGAATTAAAGGAACAAATTTCTACCCTAGACTATCACAGAATAATTTCCACACACAATCACAATACGCTTCCCTTTACTTCAGGCTCTTATGTCGCCTCCCCTGTTGCTTAAAGGTATACACATCAATATATGACATTCCCGTCACTTAAGCATTAAAACCCTTTTATTCCTTCATAGGCCGTTGAAATATTTTCCCAACTGTAGGAATTCCCCCAGACGCCGTCACCTTGTCCCCGAACACTATTCCCGTATTTCACTTCCTCATACATCACAAAACATCACCACCATCACCACAGATCACGTACAACACCATAACACCATCCCCAAAGACACCAATAACGCCACAACACCACCACAACCCAAACCACAAAATGGCTGCCTCACCCGAACACTATCCCCTCAGCGTTTCATAATCGACACAACTAACCGACCAAATTTCAGCGGACAAGAGCTCTTGGTACCACAAAAGACTCACCAACTTGATCATTAATATCAGGATTATGCCATAACATCACTAATACCTCCACATGCCTACTGAGGCACCTCATTAGGATTCCTCACGACTAGATGGGGCGCGAGACAACAATTACATTCTCACTGCCTTTTACATGATGAGTTTCTATGTCATAATCCTGTAAGATCAGACACCACCTTATCAGCCTTTGATTAGAGTTTTTCATTTTATGCAGAAAAATCAAAGGGTTGTGGTCAGTGAAGACCTGTACAGGATGCACTGTTGCTTTGACATATATTTCAAAATTACTCAAATTCAGCACAAATCCTAAAGCCTCTTTCTCAATGGTGCTGTAAACCCTCTGATATGGTAGCAGCTTCTTAAAATAATAGCCCTCAAGATCCTGCATTAACACACCACCCACACCATTCTGGCTGGCATCCACATATAAAATAAATGGTTTCTCATAATCAGGCATGCACAGCACTGGGGCACTAATTAACATTTTCTTAATGTCCACAAAAACTTCCTCACAATGTTTATCACAACAAAATTTTGACTTTTTACTCAGTAACTTGGTCAGAGGCATGTCATCTGAGAATTTTTTACAAAAACGCCTGTAATACCCACTGGCCCTTAAGAATTTCAGTATCCCCTTTCTGTTGGTGGGGGCTACAATGTCTTTAATCTTGGCTTCCACAGTTCTCACTTCATCTTTCCCTACCTTGGAACCTAGGTATTCCACATCAGCTTGCACAAAATGACTTTTCATCAACTTTAGAGTGAGATTGGCATCATCCAGTCTCCCAAATACTTCCTCTAGTAGCTGCACATGTTCCTCCCAACTCTTAGTAAAAAACAAAATGTCATCTATATACACAGAGCATCCCTTCAATCCTTTCAGTACTCTATTCGTCAGTCTCTGAAAAGAGCTTCCACTGTTCTTCATCCCAAATGGAAGAACTTTGTACTGATACAATCCATCCATGGTGATGAAAGCTGATATATTTTTTTGCCATTTTGGTAAGTCCTACTTGCCAATACCCTTTTAACAAGTCTTTATATATATATATATATATATATATATATATATATATATATATATATATATATATATATATATATATATATATATATATATATATATATATATATATATAAAGTTTGCTTAACGCACATGATCTATATAATCATCAACTCTAGCGATAGGGTACGCATCAGGTATTGTCACCATGTTAACCTTCTTATAATCCGTACAAAAAAGGAAACTCTCTCGACCTGATTTGGGCACTAACACACATGATGAGCTCCATGGACTTTCACTGGGCTCAATCAAGTCATGCTCCAACATATAGTCCACTTTCGTTTTCATGATTTCCCTTTTCCGTGAGTTAACTCTGTAATGATGTTGTTTGATGGGTTCAGCCTCCCTAACATCTACATCATGATGTACCACCATATTTGTTTTTTTTTTTTTTTCTGGGTGCATCAGGGAACAATAATCTCCCTAACCTTTTCCTTCTTTTCTAACTCCATGTGTCCCAGTTTATCATTCAAATTCTCTAACAAGGCTTAGTTCTCCAGCACACCTCCCTCACACCTACTCAGTTTCATTCCAGACTACTCCTCGTCCACCTTAGTTGTTACATTCACGAAATTCATAAATCTGATACATACTTCACCACATTAGGAGGCTCCTCTGTCCTTAACCACTTTTCTTTCATTATTTTCAAAGGACCATTCACGTCATGCCCATACACTAACTCACTAACTTCAAATTGTCTGAAACTGTTGACTCTTGCACTCATCCCACTCAACACTCACCTCCTCACAATACATCCTGAGAGTATTTTTCAGAGTCTGGTGAAATCTTTCTGCACAACCCTGGGACTGGGGATGACAAGCACTCAATAGCTTCTGTTCAATCTTCAGGGCCATTAAAACTTCCTTGAACATGCGAGAAGTGAAATTACTTCTTTTGTCTGACTGCAACACCTTAGGAATTCCCACCCATGAGAAAAATTTCACGAAGGCTCCTCAACTACAGGGATAGAGTGAAGAGGGGCAAGGCGAATCACCTGGTTCGGCTTGCCCATCTTCTGACATAAACCATAAGTTTTACAAAACTCATTCACATTAGCTCTCACTTTGGGCCAGTAATAATGACACAGAATTTTTCCTAGGGTTTTTCTGACTCCTAGGTGTCCTGCCAGATTTCCCTCGTGTGCCATTTCCAATATTGTCTTCCTATACACCTGTGGCACCATAATCTGCTTTTTCACCATCCAGTAATCGGAGGTTGGGACAATCAAGGGGCTCCATCTTGACTTCTCAAAAGCACATCGTTATCCACATAGTAACCCACATACTCATCACTAAACTCATCCAGCCCTTTAGTCTCATTCCAAACAGGCTTCAGGCTTTCATCACTTTCCTGAGTTTTTATCAACTCACTTTTCTCAACCGCAAAATCAAGGTTAGGGTCCCCTTGACCTACAACCCTTTCATCACTCGCATACTCCAGGCTATTTCCATTTTCATCATGTTCCTTGAACAGGGCTCTCGAGTTTCCATCCTCCTGTGTTTTTTTTCCCGCGGTGTCCACGAGTCCTATCCAGGCCATCGCTTGGGTCACTGCGCAGACTGGGAACAATTCAGACACCTCCACCTCCCCATTTGTTGAATAAGGGACTGCTGCCGGAGTGGTGGTCTCTGTCATCCCTACCAGAGGACTATCTACCATCTGAAGTTTAGGGATGACCCTATCTCCAGACAGGTCATTCCCGACCAACATATCCACTCCATCTACAGGCAGTGTCTCCTTCACTCCCACCGTCACCACTAAAGCGACATATCCACAGTCCAACCAAACTTTGTGCAGGGGGAATACTGAACTTGCCTCCTGCGCTCTTGCACGAGACCTATCTGCGAGTGCTGGTCTTCTCAGTCCATAGGATTACACTACTTAAGATCAAGCTCTGATTAGCTCATGTATCACAAAGGATACTGATCACCTTTTCAGGGCTTCCCTCTACTTTCACCGTGCCTTCACTGGTGAAATATTCAAAGCCCTCATCCTTCTTTGATTCCTCTTGAATCTGTGCATTCATATTCTCCACATACTTCACCAGGTCCCTTTGGGCGGCCACTGCTCCTACTAACTCCTAACTACTAACCCATACTACTCCTTCTCTTCATACACTAGTACTTCTAAGTCACTTAAATGCACCTTCATCACCACTACCATTCTTGTAATAGATAGAGCTTCCCTCTTAGGACGGGGCATGAATGATCTTGAGCTCATCTTGTGGTTATTCCTATATCTCTGATGACTATCACCTTCCTTGTTGAGGTAGGACTTTTTCTCTTTATGGTATTCAGCTCTATTCAGTCCATGGGCCTCACAATAATTGGCAGCTTTGCGTCCAGTTTCCATCACATCTTTCACATTATGTGATATGAGCTCATATTTCAAATCGTGGAGCACGTGGTCCATAAATTGTTCCATCAACAGAACTCTTTTCACCTCCTCGACCGTAGTGACTTCCTCGGCCTTCATCCACCGTTCCAATTTAAGACAGCACTCTCGAGCCATCTCAAAATAAGTGGCATCTGGGAGTTTTCTAATCCTGCGGAACCTTTCCCGGTATACTCCCGGACTTACATCGCTTCCTTTATCACTTTATAATCACTTGCCTCTTCCTCACTCAAACTCGGATATGCCTCCCTGGCCTTTCCTTGAAATTTAGACTGGACCAGCAATGCCCACTCATCTTCATACCATCCCCTCAACCTCGCAGTTTTTTTTTTTTTTTTTATTGAATGAATAAATCCTCTTCCTCCCCTTCCACAAATTTGGGCACATATATTACATTTCTCTCTACATCCCTGTTTCCTTGAACACCGTTTCCTGCCCTGGAATCTGTTAATTTAATTCCTCTTTCTGCCCTTATATTTTTTTTTTATGTCCACCTCCTTCTGCATCTGTATCTGCTGCATCTCCACTTCTTTCTGTATTTGAAACTGCATCTGTTCCTTTTGCATTTGCAATTGAAATTTCATTAATTCAAACTTTTCACTACTAGAAAATCCATCAATTCCACCAATTGTACCGAGATTTACCTCACTTGCCTCAGCACCTCCCTCTACACTCTTTTCATCATCATCCTCATTTTCATAACCATCATTTTTAAACCAGCTCCTCTCCACGAGAGCATTTTTCAACTCCACCTGGATTTCCTCTTTTTTCTTGAATTTAAACTCTACTTTTTTTTGTTTTTTATATGTGTAGGAAGAACACTGGCCAAGGGCAACACAAATCCAATAAAAAAAAATGCCCACTGAAATGCCAGTCCCATAAAAGGGTTAAAGCAGTAGTCAAAATTTGATGAATAAGTGTCTTGAAACCTCCTTCTTGAAGGATTTCAAGTCAAAGGTAGGTGGATATACAGATGCAGGCAGGAAGTTCCAGAGTTTATTTGGAACTTCTCAGCCACTAAACACTATTCCTACTTAGTAAGTACAAGGCATGCACACTCTTTGACAGAAGGAATGCCTCAACACGTTTTGCCGCCATGATTATAATTACTACACTTCACAAAATATTCCTTCAAATATTACACCATTGGTTATTTGAAAATTCCTCAACAAAATTCACTTTCACACACCAATACCGGCACTACAAAATAATATACGCAAAAAATATGTACACAGTTTAAAGAAATATTTCACACGGGTAAATTCCTGTCAATGACAATTGCCATGTTTCACTCATTACATCCCACAAATATTCAGTAACCCGGACGGGCCCTCATTTCTGTCACAATTTCGGTTATCTTTCCAAGAAAGTGGACGTTACACTGATCCTAGAAAGTTTTAAAGGTCTGGATTTTAAAGGCTTCGAGTATCTACCCGACCTATCAGAAATCGCCAGCTATTAAAACCTCTCACAAAACCCTTACCTTGGCACAGCACACCAGAAATCACCTCAATACTAGATCAATGTTGAGGCAGAAAACACGAATTATTCTATATAATAATAGATAATATTAATAACAATGTTAACTCGCAAATAAATTAAGGTAGAAGACAGTAAAGGGATTTAGGGAACAAATTTCTACCCCAGATCAACACAGAATAATTTCCACACTCAATAACAATATGTTTCCCTTTACTTCAGGCTCTTATCTCGCCTCCCCTGTTGCTTAAAGGTTATACACATATGACATTCCCTTCATTAAAACTGTTTTACTCCTTCATAGGTAACTGAAATATTGTCCCCAACTGTAGGAATTCCCCAAACGCCGTCACCGCGTCCCTGAACACTATTCCCGTATTTCACCTCCTCATACGTCACAAAACATCACCACCATCACCCTAGATCACCTATAACACCATAACACCATCCCCAAAGACACCAATAGCGTCACAACACCACAACCCAAACCACAAAATGGCTTCCTCTCAACCTGACTCAATTCCCTCAACGTTACATAACCGACACAACTCACCGATCAAATTTCAGCGGACAAGACATCTTGATACCAATAAAGACTCACCAACCTGATCCTGGATATCAGAGTTATACCACCACATCACTAATACATCCACACACCCACTCAATCACGACACCACACCCAAATTTATCCCGTGAGAAATCCGCCTTTTCAGCTTTCCTGAGGGCCTCTATCATTCTGACGAAAGTGTTGATACAGATACAAAACCCAAACACGTATCGTCTCTCGCCTCCACATATTCCACCTCAAATATTTTATTTTTATTTTTTTATTATTTTTTTTATGTAGGAAGGACACTGGCCAAGGGCAACAAAAATCCAATTAAAAAAAAAATATGCCCATTGAAATGCCAGTCCCATAAAAGCAGTGGTCAAAAATTGATTAATAAGTGTCTTGAAACCTCCCTCTTGAAGGAATTCAAGTCATAGGAAGGCGGAAATACAGAAGCAGGCAGGGAGTTTCAGAGTTTACCAGAGAAAGGGATGAATGATTGAGAATACTGGTTAACTCTTGCGTTAGAGAGGTGGACAGAATAGGGGTGAGAGAAAGAAGGAAGTCTTGTGCAGCGAGGCCGCGAAAGGAGGGGAGGCATGCAGTTAGCAAGATCAGAAGAGCAGTTAGCATGAAAATAGCGGTAGAAGACAGCTAGATATGCAACATTGCGGCGGTAAGAGAGAGGCTGAAGACAGTCAGTTAAAAGAGAGGAGTTGATGAGACGAAAAGCTTTTGATTCCACCCTGTCAAGAAAAGCAGTATGAGTGGAACCCCCCAGACATGTGAAGCATACTCCATACATGGACGGATAAGGCCCTTGTACAGAGTTAGCAGCTGGAGGGGTGAGAAAACTGGCGGAGACGTCTCAGAGTGCCTTACTTCATAGAAGCTGTTTTAGCTAGAGATGAGATGTGAATTTTCCATTTCAGATTATAAGTAAAGGACAGACCGAGGATGTTCAGTGTAGAAGAGGGGGACAGTTGAGTGTCATTGAAGAAGAGGGGATAGTTGTCTGGAAGGTTGTGTCGAGTTGATAGATGGAAGAATTGAGTTTTTGAGGCATTGAACAATACCAAGTTTGCTCTGCCCCAATCAGAAATTCTAGAAAAATCAGAAGTCAAGCGTTCTCTGGCTTCCCTGCGTGATATGTTTACCTCCTGAAGGGTTGGACGTCTATAAAAAGACGTGGAAAATTGCAGGGTGGTATCATCAGCGTAGGAGTGGATAGGACAAGAAGTTTGGTTTAGAAGATCATTAATGAATAATAAGAAGAGAGTGGGTGACAGGACGGAACCCTGAGGAACACCACTGTTAATAGATTTAGGAGAAGAACAGTGACTGTCTAACACAGCAGCAATAGAACGGTCAGAAGAGAAACTTGAGATGAAGTTACAGAGAGAAGGATAGAAACCGTAGGAGAGTAGTTTGGAAATCAAAGCTTTGTCCCAGATTCTATCAAAAGCTTTTGATATGTCCAAGGCAACAGCAAAAGTTTCACCAAAATCTCTAAAAGAGGATGACCAAGACTCAGTAAGGAAAGCCAGAAGATCACCAGTAGAGCGGCCTTGACGGAACCCATACTGGCGATCAGATAGAAGGTTGTGAAGTGATAGATGTTTAAGAATCTTCCTGTTGAAAATAGATTAAAAAACTTTAGATAGGCAGGAAATTAAAGCAATAGGACGGTAGTTTGAGGGATTAGAACGGTCACCCTTTTTAGGAACAGGTTGAATGTAGGCAAACTTCCAGCAAGAAGAAAAGGTAAATGTTGACAGACAGAGCTGAAAGAGTTTGACTAGGCAAGGTGCAAGCACGGAGGCACAGTTTCGGAGAACAATAGGAGGGATCCCATCAGGTCCATAAGCCTTCCGAGGGTTTAGGCCAGCGAGGGCATGGAAAACATCATTGCGAAGAATTTTAATACGTGGCATGAAGTAGTCAGAGGGTAGAGGAGAGGGAGGAACAAGCCCAGAATCGTCCAAGGTGCAGTTTTTAGCAAAGGTTTGAGCGAAGAGTTCAGCTTTAGAAATAGATGTGATAGCAGTGGTGCCATCTGGTTGAAATAGAGGAGAGAAAGTCTGTAGGCAGCTATCTCTCAATTTTATCCGTTTCTATTGATTTGCAAAGTCTTTCGACACTCTTAATCACAATATTTTGCGTAATGAAATGCATCACTTACTCCCGCGCAAGTGTGAATTCTTACCAGCGTGTTTTATGTTCATTTATTGTACGACAAATTACTGATGCTCCGCTGTCTGTGGAATGTGTCACGATAGCACTGGAATAAGTAAACAAGAGAAGTGAGTGAGTATAACATGTCTGGAACAGATGTTTTTTAATGTAATCATTCCAAACACTATCATTATTTTATTATAGGAAGAGTGAGGAATGCTGAAATTTACAGTTATGAGACTGAACAACAATGAAAGTAGATAGACCATCAAAACTATTATGTTAGTGGTGTCTGGCAAAACACGTTTAAGAAAGCACACATCTGCTGCCACTTCAGACATACAAAAGTGAACACAGGCAACAAGACCTGGTTTGACCAGCGGAGGTCTTATCTGCACTGCCTTTTTTTCTCTCTTTTAAATCATGTTCCTTCCTCACAAATGTACAAGCACTGCCGCGGTGAACACACACACACACACACACACACACACATATGCCTCGCCCCCTTCCTCCTTTGTTAATGTCTGTATGAGAGAAGTAGTAGCAGTTGCAGCGATAGTATTCCCGATATTTCCCTTCTACTCCTACTATTACTACTACTACTGTTACTGCTTCTACTACTACTACTACTACTACTACTACTACTACTACTACTACTACTACTTCTACTGCTACTACTACTACTACTACTGCTACTACCATCACTAGTACAACTACAATATATATATATATATATATATATATATATATATATATATATATATATATATATATATATATATATATATATATATATATATATATATATATATATATATATATATGTAATATGATTCTCATCATATTAGAATTATAATGTCAATGTTGGCACCTTTGAATGTGGAGCGGGCAGTGTGTGTCGCTGTCATTGGTTGGAAAGAGGTGTAGACACGGGTTGTATTTCAGTTACTGTATAATTGTTATTGGCATATATGACAAGAATTGTAATTATTATTGAGATACATATATTGTTTTCTTACTTATTAACAAGTTTGGTATTGGTTAGTAATGTGTATTTGTTTGTCAAGAGGAAGTTTTCTTTTAGGGTCTGTGTATGTAACACGGATATATATTATACCGCACTCAGGGTGTAGGGGGAAGGTAGGCAGAGGTACAGTTGGTGCCTGTCAGGGGTGAGTGGCGGTTGTTTGACTGAGGTGAGTTTTGTGATAACATTATTTCTCTGATTTGTTTGACTTATGTTATGCCGCTGATTGTGCATATTGGTTGGTGTTATATTGAATGCGGTGCTGATAGGAGGATTTGATTAAGTGTAACTTTGCAGCATAGTTGGGGTAATGCTGTAATCAGACATATGGTGAAGTCTGCCTTGGCTGATGATGGGCGGTCATTTTGTGAGTACTATTTTATATGTATCGTGTGTCATTGCAATAGTGAATAATAGAATGGGATATGTGTTCATCTTATGTTATTCTTCTGTTTACTGGGTGAAGTTACAAGATATTGAAGGGAGTTACATGATATTGAGGTATGCTGTGTTTATGTTGACATTAAATTTGCAGGCTGAATCAATCAATAAATCAAGATACAGCAAGTCAGCCCAATCATAGTCATTATCCTACACTACAATATATATATATATATATATATATATATATATATATATATATATATATATATATATATATATATATATATATATATATATATATATATATATATATATATATATATATATATATATATATATATATATATATATATATATATATATATATATATATATATATATATATATATATATATATATATATATATATATATTGTTACACCTGCAAATACCTGCCCTTCCCATAGCTGCCTCAAATGGACTGGCTTTCCCCATTTGCGTGACTGGGTGCAAGGCTTAATATGGGTTACAAGGGGTCCTCTTTTGACTCTTGCCCCTTTTACCAGACGGTCATAGCACCCGGTTACTCACACATGAGATCGCCAGTCTGTTTCCCCCAGCAACAGACAAGGAAATAATACAACAACAAATTTCAACAGCTGGGAAAGAATTGCCAGCCACGCTTTAAGGTAAGACAATTGCAACAAGTGACAAATACATATAAGGTCGAGGTATAATACCTCGGGGGATTACCGCCCACGATAACGGACCGCATATTCCCGACAAGGTACTCGTATTATAATCCTCTCTGCCAGGCAGTATGGTGACCCCCTTCCCAAAAGGAAGAAAGATAAATTACTGGAAGGCAGCTTAAAACAATCCTTTGCGTGCAAGCTCAATAAAAGGAGCTCTGCATCGCAGTACCATTTAACAAGACAACACATATACAGATAAGTACTCACAAAACAAACAGGAGAGTAATTAACTTCTCCCTGTAAACAAACTCAGCCTGCCTTAGCCTCGTCGAGGAAACACACCCAATAATGTAGCGAGTGCGTTCCAACTAACTACGCTCTTAGAAAGGCTGATATGGAGACTTCTACACTACCCAAATAGGCAGAGGCGTACTACCGGTAATTATCCAATTATCTCCTTAGAGCAATTGGCCTGTCTAACGGTATCACCCTCCCAGTCTCATCCAAATAATGCTATTTGCGTTCGTACGTTTATCTCTTGTGATGGCTGAACAGTGACTTACTCGTGGGAACGCGGGAACGTAAGGCAGTGTAGCCACTTTTTAAAAGTTAAATCCCACACATTAGTGTTTTTTTTTTTTTTTCACGGAATCCCACAAAGTATAAGGAAAATCCCATTAAAAGTCGCATGAATTTTGTACAGCATTTTTTTTTTCAGTTCTATAAAAAATAATAAATAAATAAATAAACAAATAAATAAAATACTCCTCAGAAGTGGGAAAATATAGAGTATGCACTTTATATTTATTAGCATAAGAATACAAAGAATATTCCGTGTTCTATAATTTTCTTCCTGCACAAAGACTATAAAAATATAACAGCTCCTTCCTTTAGAACAGTGTATCAACTATAAATACCTTCTGTCCCTTTCATTTAAAACAAAACAACAAAAAAGGATTTATTTGATTTCCCTCTTCCTCTTCCCCTGAACTCTTGGCACTGAAATTTTTAAGCATGTCATCATTAGGTTCAAAACTGTCACATAACAAAGTAATGAGACAGTCCCCTTTTAATTTGCAGTAATGCCTCAATTGATCTCACAGAAAGGTAATTTCTCAGTTTTGAGTGAACAGCATTCATCTGTAAAAAGATTCTTTCAACTGAGGCATTTGAAAAAGGGAAAGATAATAATGCTACTGCAAGGCCTGAAACATTTGGAAAATTTTCTCTCCTGCAGAGGTTTTCCTTTCACTCACTTTGGCCCCAAAAAAACTATTACAATATTCAGGCAACTTTTGGGCCATTGATGAAGTCCAAAGTTACTCTTTTTATTTTCAAGATCATCCACATCTTCAAATGAAAACCTAAAACTAGCACCAATAGTCCCCTATTAAACTATTTAAACTTAGCAGATCTGTCTTTGAAGTACAAGTATATTGCCTTTCCAACGGCTCCCCTTATTTCGGTTCTTCTTACTCCAGCCCGAGTCCGTTGGCAGCAGTGGCGCCAGCAGTTAGTTTCTCGCATATTTTGTAGATTCCACACAATCTCCCACAAACTTTACGAATTCCCACAAAAAAAAAAAATTCCACAGAATAAGACCCTACGTAAGACCGTTTGTCCCACAGATTTGTGGGAATTTCCCGCAAAGTGGCAACACTGACGTGAGGCAAACGCTCCCCCACTCTGCTACAACGTGGGGAGGCACAAGAGAGGGGGTGGGGTGGCAAGACACATACACACCGCCCACTGCCTCGCCTCACTTAGCATTGGGTTACATGAACAAAACACTTGCTTTCAGAAAAAAAATCGTGATCGAACTATGTGGGCTGGATTAATACTGATTATGTTCTGGTTAAGGGCAATTCCTCTATTAACTGCTGAGTGAAACTCAATTTGAAAGAACATTTAAAAGTGGGAGAAATAAAGTGGGGAATAGAAACAACTCTGTGTGGGCGAAAGTTACACTTAGTTGCTGTGGATGGGTTATGCGTCAGGGACCTGTCAAATCTTGTCCACAGCATGCTTTTCTTCTTAATTGTCTTTCTTCTCCTTCGGTAGCAGCAACAGCAGCAGCAGCAGCAGCAGCAGGAGTACTACTAGTAGTAGCAGCAGTAGCAGTAGAAGTAGTTGTTATATTGTTACTATAATTACTATCAGTATTATCAACACACACACACACACACACACACACACACACACACACACACACACACACACACACACACACACACACAGTAATCATTGTCATGGTAGTAATAAGAGACAAAGCAATTGTAATTCTAATAATTTAATATAATTTAACTGCTGATTAATATTTAATCAGTAGATTGAAAAAAGAGGAGCAGGAAGCATTGATAGAGGAGGAAGAGGACAAAGAACAGGAGGAGGAGGAGGAAGAGGACAAAAAAACAGGAGGAGGAGTAAGAGGACGAGAATAAAGAGGAAAAGGAAGAAGAAATTCTCTCTCTCTCTCTCTCTCTCTCTCTCTCTCTCTCTCTCTCTCTCTCTCTCTCTCTCTCTCTCTCTCTCTCTCTCTATATATATATATATATATATCTTTTTTCTAAGTGAAAAGAGAGAGAGAGAGAGAGAGAGAGAGAGAGAGAGAGAGAGAGAGAGAGAGAGAGAGAGAGAGAGAGAGAGAGAGAGAGAGAGAGAGAGAGAGAATCAACCTCCCTCACGTCATGGAAGCACTCTTATTCCGAATGATATTGCATGATAACAGTGGCTTGCTCCTGTTTCCTCTACCACCTCCCAAGGCAAGGACACTCCTCGACTTTCTGGCCGAGGAGCTCAACAGTTTGCTCCAACTGCATGGATGCAAGAATGGTCTAATCGTGGAGTATCTTAACTTCCACCTAGAACAGCAAGCATATGACAACCAGGTGTCAGTATAAGGCCTTGGGAATCACGTCATGTTCCAGACTCACGAACGTGGGGGACTCATTGATCCATTACTGTCTGACCTCCATGAAGCCAACATCAGATGTTAGCAACTTCACAGGGTTGGCAGCTCAGTTCACCATGTCATACTGACACACCTCAACGCAGCGAAGGAAGCACCTGTTCCTCGCACCATATGGCTGTGGGACAAAGCAGACTGGCCAGCGCTGAGGCGAGCTCTAAACGGTACGGACTGGGAGGCTTATCTCGTCGCTGGTGTGAAGGTGAATGTCTGTGCCCTAATCTCGAAGGCGATCGCCCTTTAGTCCCAGTTTGTCCTTCACCGCACGTACCTCGTTAAGGCCAATGGTTTGGTTTTCGGTGTCGCACTGCCGCCGAGGCTTGGAGGAGGTACAAACAGCGTCCCTCACACCAGAACCTAATCCTATACCGGACAACGAGCATGAGGATTACAACTACCTCCAAGTGGGCGAAGAAACACTGGGAAGAAGTGATGAGGCGAAAACTCAGCGGTCCTGGAGTAGGCAGAAAGACGTGGTGGTCCACGGCCACGAGCAGCGAAGACAAGGCCGCTCTCCTGGCCAAACTCTGCACAAAAAGTGCAAGTGGAAGATCCCAGCCGTCCCTCATCTGTGTTGCCACGAGAGACGGACCTGACTATCACTTCGGTTCCGGTCACCGCGGAATAGGTGGAAAAAGTACTCAGGAAGGATAATGCAGGAAAAGCTACAATCCCAGACAACATCAGCCCACGGGTACTGAAAAACTGCGCCAGGGAGTTGTCAAAAGCTCTCGCTGACATTTTAATTTCCTGTCTAGAGGAAAGGAGGTGACCATCTCCCTGGAACGAAGCGAAAGTGGTTCCTGTTCCCAAAAGGATTCAAAGTCTGACCCAGGCCACTACCAACCCATCTCCCTACTTTCCACCATAGGCAAGGTGTATGAGAAGATATTTGCTGCTGTCAGTGTGCAACACCTGTGCAGCAACAACTTTCTCTCCTCACCAGTTTGGGTTCAGGCCAGGTCGCTCCACCTCCGACCTCCTCCTCCTCTCACGTAAGTGGCAAGACGCCCTCAATGAAGGCCTGGATACACTCGTGGTGGCACTGGACATCGCCGGTGCCTTTGATCGAGTGTGGCAATCCGGCCTTCTAGCGAAGCTAAGCGCCAAGGGGATCGACGGGAGCCTACTGATACTACTCGAGGACTACCTCCAAGGAAGGACGCTTCGGGTGGTCGTCAACGGGCGGGCCTCCACTCCTGCCAACATAGAGGCCTCAGTTTCACAGGGCTCAACACTCGGTCTAGTCCTGTGGATTATATAAACTGATGATCTGCTTCGTCAGCTCTTAGGTAGAAAGGCTTATGCTGATGAGTGTAACATCTCCTTCTCTTACCACCGCCAGGACAGCCAGCGCGCCATCGCTGCTTCCTTCAATGAATGGAGGAGGCAGTAGGCACTTGGCGAAACGATAATTACTCCCAGTGAGGTACAAAGCACTGGATCAGGGGGTGCTGTGAACATATCATTGAATCCAGCTGTGACCTCACTGAACGTTTCCCTTTCTGTCTCACAACGCAAGGTGGGCAATCACACCTTGCCCTCTAAAGACAACTCTCTTTCTCCACACAAAACTACAAGCACCTAATAACAAACACACCCTTCAATAAAAAATTCAAAGTTATCATGGCGACTCCTGCACCGGCCTCGGAGTCCCCATCTGGGGAGGGGAACACAAATGTCTCCAGGTCGGATAGGTCTTCTGATAACGAAGTCTCTAAGTGTCTTGACACCTCCCTTAACCTTTTCTTCATTAACTTCTGCAACATTCGCGGTTATAGATCTAATTTTCAATCTGTAGAACACCACCTCTCCTCTTCTAAACCTCATTTTCTTTTCCTCACTGAAACACAGTTGTCTGAGGCAACTGACAGGAGCCCCTTTTCTTTTCCCTCCTACTTTCTTTATCCTCATTTTCAATCCAAAGCTGGATATTGTGTTTATGTGCGCAACGACTTAACCTGCTCTCGTGCCCACGCTCTTGAATCTTCCGAGTTTTGCACCATCTGGCTACGACTACAGAGTCATTCTCAAACTATTTCTTTCTGTGCTGTATAATTCTCACCTAACTCCTCTTACTATTACATATTCTTTGACTACTTAATTTCCAAAGTGGAGCACATTCTGACTCTCTAATCTCTTTTGCAGAGATCTCCATTCTTAAAGAGACTTCAGTGTTCACCACCAGCCTTGGTTTTCCTCTCCCTTTACTGACCATCCTAGTGAACTAGCCTTCAACTTTGCCATCCTCCACGACCTAGAGCAATTGGTGCAACACCCTACTCGTATTC
This sequence comes from Scylla paramamosain, assembly GCF_035594125.1. Taxonomy (NCBI): domain Eukaryota; kingdom Metazoa; phylum Arthropoda; class Malacostraca; order Decapoda; family Portunidae; genus Scylla; species Scylla paramamosain. Next base: position 2,327,256 of record NC_087170.1, on the reverse strand, counting down.
CTGACCATCTTGGAGATACGCCCAACACTCTTAATCTTTTCCTGACCTCAAATCCTTCAGCTTATACTGTCACCCTCTTTTCTCCGTTGGGCTCCTCCGATCACAATCTGATATATTTATCTTGTCCTATCGTTCCAGCCTCTCCTCAGGATCTACCTAAGTAGAGGTGCCTCTGGCGTTTTGCCTCTGCTAGTTGGTGGGACCTGAGCAAGTATTTTGCTGATTTTCCTCGGAATAACTACTGCTTCCGTATCAGAGACCCGTCTTTTTCTCGACCCTAACCTTTCAAACTCTGATTTAACACAGCCTGTTCTCGTGCTATACATGATAGAGATATGGCCCAGAAAAGATACTTAAGCCTTCCATCACCAGAATCTCATGCACTTTATATTTCTGCCCAGAACCATGACAAGTCTGTTCCCCAACTAGTCAAAATCTCCTTCATTAATAGAAAGTGTCAAAATCTTTAAAAATCTAACTCCCCCCCATCACTTCTGGCATTTAGCCAAAAAAAATTGTCCAATAACTTTGCTTCTTTTTTTCCTCCTTTATTTCAACCAGGTGGCACCACTGCTATCACATCTATCTCTAAAGCTGAACTCTTCGCTCAAATCTTTGCTAAAAACCCTACCTTGGACGATTCAGGGCTTGTTCCTCCCCCTCCTCCACCCTCTGACTACTTCATACTACCTATTAAAATTCTTTGGAAAGATGTTTTCCATCCCCTTGCTGGCATTAACCCTCGTAAGGCTTATGGACCTTGTTCTTGTTCTTCGAAACTGTGCCTCCGTGCTTGCACCTTGCCTACTCCAACTCTTTCACCTCTGTCTGTCAACATCTACCTTTCCTTCTTGCTGTAAGTTTTCCTACATTCAGCCTGTTGCTAAAAAGGGTGACCGTTCTAATCCCTCATACTACTGTCCTATAGCTTTGATTTCCTGCCTATCTAAAGTTATTGAATCTATCCTCGACAGAAAGATTCTTAAATATCTATCACTTTACAACCTTCTATCTGATTGCCATTATGGGTTCCGTCAAGGCCGCTCTACTGACGATCTTCTGGCTTTCCTTACTGAGTCTTGCTCATCCTCTTTTAGAGATTTTGGTGAAACTTTTGCTGTTGCCTTGGATATACCGAAAGTTTTTGATAGAGTCTGGCACAAAATTTTGATTTCCAAACTACCCTCCTACGGCTTCTAGCCTTTTCTCTGTAACTTCATCTGAAGTTTCCTTTCTGACCGTTCTGTTGCTGGTCTAGTAGATGGTCACTGTTCTTCTCAATGTATTAACAGTGGTGTTCCTCAGGGTTCTGTCCTGTCACCCACTCTTCTTATTATTCATTAATGACCTTCTAAGCCAAACTTGTTGTCCTATCCACTCTTACGCTAATGATACGGCCCTGCATTTTTCCAGGTTTATTTATAGACCCCCAAAACTTCAGGAAGTAAACATTTCACGCAGGGGAGCCACAGAACGCCTGACTTCTGATCTTTAAAAAAATTCTGATTGGGTCAGAGTAAACTTGGTATTGTTCATTGCCTCAAAAACTCAGTTCCTCCATCTATCAACTTGACACAACCTTCCAGACAACTATCCCCTCTTCTTCAATGACACTCAACTGTCCCCCTCTTCTACACTGAACATCGTCGGTCTCTCCTTTACATATAATCTGAACTGTAAATTTCATATAACTTTAGCTAAAAACAGCTTCCATGAAATTAGGTGTTTTGAGACGTGTCCGCCAGTTATTTATTTATTCATATTTTTTTCACAAGCCCAGCTGCTAAGTCTGTACAAGGGCCTTATCCGTCCATGTATGGAGTATGCTTCATATGTCTGGGAGGGTTCCACTCATACCGCTCTTCTAGACAGGGTGGAATCAAAAGCTTTTTTTCTCATCAACTCCTCTTCTCTAACTGTCTTCAGCCTCTCTCTCATCGCCGCAGTGTTAAATCTCTAGCTATCTTCTATCGCAATTTTCATGCTAACTGCTCTTCTGATCTTACTAACTTCATGCCTCTCCTCCTTCCTCGGCCTCACTGCACAAGAATTTCTTCTTTCTCTCATCCTTATTCTGTCCACATCTCTAATGGAAGAGTTAACCTGTTTTTCATTCATTTCATTCTCTGGTAAACTCTAGAACTCCCTGCCTGCTTCTGCAATTCCATCTTCCTATGATTTGAATTTCTTCAAGAGAGAGGTTTCAAGACACTTATCCTTCAATTTTTGACTACCGCTTTGGACCCTTTTCTGGGACTGGCATCTCAGTGGGCTTTTTTTTTATTGGATTTTTGTTTCCCTTGGCTAGTGTCCCTCCTTCATAAAAAAAAAAAAAAAAAAAAAAAAAGGAAAAAAAAAAAAAAAAATATATATATATATATATATATATATATATATATATATATATATATATATATATATATATATATATATATATATATATATATATATATATATATATATATATATATATATATATATATATATATATATATATATATATATCATCAGGAAGAGTGGGGCAGGGTGTGACAGGTCAGCTTCGCATCTGAAAAACACACACGCCATGGTTGTCTCCCGACCTGCTGCTCAGGCCGTGGAGGGACATCTACAGTTCGAGGACGTCCGTCTGTCCCTCCAGGAAAAAATCAAGATCCTCGGAGTTACCATAGATCAGCAGCTGAGATTTGACAAACAAATTGCGTCTGTGACCCGCCAGAACTCTCAGTATGTGTCTGCCCTCCGCAGGGTGGCGGACAACCTGGACTCCAGAAGCATCCTAACGCTGTACAAGGCACAAATTTGCCCGTGTATGAAATACGGTGCCATGTGATGGATGTCCGGAGCCGCCATCCACACCCAGCGCCTTGACGCGTTGCAGAGTCGCACCTTCTGACTGAAGCGGAAATTCCTGCCAGCATGACATGTCTGGAGCACCGCTGAGTCCTGTCAGCACTGACGGTCTGTCATATGCCGCAGGTGCTGTACACTCTCCACTTTAACCGCCTGTGCCTGCCGCCACACCTCACTCAAAAAACGAGGAGACAGGCACAAGCAGGAGACCAACGAGTGATGGTGCTTCTATCCCACATGTCACAACACCAACGGACCTACAAGGCCAGGGTTGCGCGGCTGTGGAACAGCTTAATGGAGGCCACGCCTGACGTCTACAGATGTCTAATCCCAAAGGCAAAAGTTGCCGCCAATACCTGGAGAGCTTTAATTTCTAATCCACTCCTCCCACATTTAAGAACTATTTATTCAATATTTTCATATATACGTTATGTGCAGTATATATTTAATTAGTTGTGTGCGACAACGCATAACTTTAAGCTTATTACCTCTCATTTGTGAATACCTGTATAATATGATTAAATAAAAGAGAGAGAGAGAGAGAGAGAGAGAGAGAGAGAGAGAGAGAGAGAGAGAGAGAGAGAGAGAGAGAGAGAGAGAAATGAGTGATAACAATCTCTCTCTCTCTCTCTCTCTCTAACACACACACACACACACACACACATATATATATATATATATATATATATATATATATATATATATATATATATATATATATATATATATATATATATATATATATATATATATATATATATATATATATATATATATATGTGTGTGTGTGTGTGTGTGTGTGTGTCTCACATTCACATAGGGTCGTCTGCCGTTACCCTACAGAAAGAGCTCGGAGCTCATAGTGACTGATCTTTGGGCAGTATCGAGACCACTCACACACCACACACCGAGATAGCGAGGTCACAATCCCTTGGGTTACATCTTGTGCCTACTTGCTGCTAGGTGAACAGGGGCTACATATTAAGTCTTCATGCAGGACAAGGTTTACATGGTAGAGGCAAAGCGTTAAGCTCGCCCCAGCGACACGTCGACACTGGTGAAACTGAACCTGTCAGTGTTGCCATGTGCAGAGACCACACCACCGCCTCGGTGCTGGCCCAGGTGTTAATATTTTATTGGTCCTCTATTTGCCAGGTACGAGTATTTTAATGGTGTAGAGTGGTTGTAATGAGACTGTTTGCATTATGTTTTAAGTTGTATTGTTAAGGTTAAAGAAGAGGGAGGAATTGTGAGGGAGTGAAAAAGGTTAGGAAGTGTTGGTAGGAGGGGAGAGAGAGGCAGTGCATTGTGGGGAGTGTGGGGGAGGAAAGGAAGGATTGAGTGAAGAGAATGTGGGAGGGAGGGTGTAGGGAGACAGTTGGTTGGGGGTAAAGAGGAATAATGAGAACGGGAAGGAAGGAAGGGATGGTAGTAATAAATTAATATAAGTAACATCACCGTCCATTTACTCTCCTCAAACCAACTGACCTAATCCATTACAGAACTAGTCCTTCAGTGCTAAAACCGAGACCTGCATATGTGGCTAAAACTATGAAGGGAATTAAAGGTAACTTGGCAATAGTGCTGACGTCACACTAGTCGCCTCTCGAGCAGGAGCGGGTGTGCTGTATGTTGTGTAAGTGTTAAGACGTGTGTACCGCCTTGCGTGTGCTGGTGTGTTGTTTTACATGGGTATAGTGTATGTGTGTGTGTGTGTGTGTGTGTGGAAACACTGTGGCCGTGCAGAACTACATTTCAACAGCCTTGAACCTTTCTGTGGCTTTAAAAATGAATATTAGATAAAACTAGACAAAGAAAACTTGTTGACTCCTTTTATATACTGTCAGTAAGACTTCTGCTGCTGCATCACTGATGACAGAGATTTTATATCGGGTTTATAATTAGTAACCTTGAGAGATTTGCATACACTACTAGTTTCATCCGTTATGCTACTCCTGTTACGAGACTTTACAAAGTTCATCAATGAGAACAAAGATTCGCAAGCATATGTAGACGAAAAAATGGTTAGTAATGTTGTTGCAAGGTTTTTAGACAGACATAATTTTTTCAGGAATAGTATTCCAAGTCCTTAATACTTCGTTTTCCGCATTTTTCTTTGTTACTCCCATCTCTAATCTCTCCTTTTCAATATTTTCCAAGTCAACTCTAAGATCAACAAATTTCTGCTTCCGAATTGAGCTAATCTGAAATTCAGTAAACTGCATTTCGAAATCATCCATGTCTATCCATGAAAATATCTTTTTTAAGTTTAGTTCATTCATTTTGATGCTGTCTGGAAACTTAATGAATTTTACAGTCTCCCAGGTCTCTGAATTTGGCAAATCTTATAGAGAACTGCCGAACTGTTGACTCGATGATGTTTACAAACAGCTTTTCAAGACGTTTATGGTCTGTTCTGTCATCTTTTTGGAAATCATTGATGTACCTCTTTAGGTTAGGAAAGTATCTAAATATCTCATTATCTGCATCCCTCTTAAAAACTTCAAGTTTCATTTCAAAAGCCTATATGTAACCAAACATAACATCAAGTGTCTTACCAGAGCCCTGTAACTCAATATTCAATTAATTTAAATGCTCATAAAAATCTGCAAAAAAAAAAAAACATCAGTTTACAAACCCACACGATGTCAAACAATTCATGGTAAGACACTTGTTGGTCATTCAAATAAAGCTTTATCTCATCTAAGCATTCAACAAATCGTTTCAGAACCAACCCATGGCTAAGCCAACGAACATGTTTGTACATTTTCAGTCCTTTATACATGGAATCTACCTCATCCAGTAGAATTTGAAATTGTCTTTTACTTAAAGGCCGACCAGAAATGTAATGAACAACCTTGGTAACTGTTTTCATCACTTCCTGCAGTTCCTTTAGCCCAGCTTTTGCACATAAAGCCTCCTCATGTATGATGCAATGAAAACCAATCTGTGGATGATCAACATTTTTTGCAAATAAATTTACAAATCCTACCTTCTCACCAATCATGTTTGGGGCACCATCTGTTGTGGCGGATACTACTTTTGCAATGTCAATTTGTCGAGTAGATAATTCGTTCACAACAGTTTTATATATTTCAGCCCCGGTAGCACGCTCAGGTAGTGATGCAAGAGCAACCATCTCTTCACATACTTCATCACCCCTACAAAATCGAAAAATTATGGCTAACCTAGCTGGTGATGCCATGTCCGTACTTTCATAAAAAAATAAAAATAAATGAATAAAATATCATGAAGACAAATCTTTCGTCAATTGTTCAGCTGTATTCTTTTCTAACTTATGTATCCTATCCTTAACTGTTTTTCTACTCACAGACAAATATCTAATGCGCTGAATAATCTTTTCCTTTTCCGAAAAGTCGTCAAAAAGGAAAAGTGCCCAGCTTTAATATACTCCCCATCACTGAGAGGCTTTTCATGTTGAGCAATAATTTTTGAAATTTCAAAACTACCAGTAACTAAGTGGGAACTGGGACTACCTGAAATAAAGTTCATAAAAGTTTCAGCCTGTTTCTTTGTCTTGCTCAGTTCACGAAAAATTAATTCTTTGCTCTTCCTCAGTTTTATTGTTTAAGTTCTTATGAACACTTTCAAAATGTCTCTTTACAGAAGAAATTCTACAAACAACTGTGTCACAACAGAAAATGCATAACGCTCTTTTATCCTTCTTAATCATGCCAAACTTTTCAGTCCAGTATTCCTTAAATTCTCTAATATCATCTTCATTTGAATGACATCGTTTCTTAGCTCGTGGTCGTGACATTCTGTCCAATTTGTAAAGGGCAGGAAATAAAAATAAATGAGATATTGATATACATGAAAGAGGAGAAAGAAAGGAAAAGGAAAGAAAGAAAGGAGAAGGAAAAAAAACGCATAACAAAAAGATCACTTCATCGGGTCGTAAAGAAATAAAAACTGCTTTGGGAGAAGGAAAGAAATTGCTCCTATTCCAGTCTTATTGAAGGTAGATTTCATGTTACATTGTGATGTCGGGGTGGGGAGAGAGGGATTAGATTAATATTTCGTGGGGTTCTTTAAAATTATTTGTTTGTTTGTTTGTTGTTATTGTTTTGAGTCACTTGTTTATTGCACTTCTATTTTCTTAGTTTTTCTGATCTACTTTCTTTTGTATCTTATTGTACTTACTTCTGTTCTTTAGTTTTACCTTTTTAACAAAAAAAAAAAAAAAATGTGGTGGCAATTGTCCGAGGGTATGAAGGGAAATCCCAAAGGCACTTGGGTTTAATTTAAAAATATATTTGATAAATCATTAATATTACTTAATTATTAATACTTAATTAATATTTGATTATTGATTTTGCTTGCTGTCAACAAATGAATGATTATTTAATAAATTTTGGTGTGGGTATTCCCACACAGAAAGCATACTTCTAATTATCATCATAACTATATGTTATTAACGTGAAGAATTAAGGTCTTCCATTTTCAAAATAAGCGGGACAGGCGGAAATTGGTGTTTTTGTGGTCTTATTTACTCCATATCTGTATTCAAACAAAGCCAGAAGACGACTGATTAGTAGTAATAAACATTATAAATAAAAAAAAAAATATATATAAATTTTGATCTTACCACATGAATCTAGTTGAAAAAAAAAAATAATAATAAGTGACGGAGAGAGAGCAACACGCACCTGTATTCAACCAAAGGCAGAAGATGACTGAGGTCTTGAGGGGAAACCGTCCTTACTCTGATCAGCTTCTTCCCATCGCTCCAAGAAGTAGTGCCCTTGCCTTTCTAAATAAATTTTCTAACATCGTTAAGCCCACCAAAACGTGTGAAAACACTCCAACAACTTCACTATAATTTCAAAATAACACAGTCTCACTGATTACTGTTAAACCAAAAATACGAAAGAGTTTTCAAGGACGAAATACCTACACGGATGCCAATTTTAGATTTCCAAATACATTTTAAAGAAAAATACAATGTGCAAACGTTGAAAGGTTACTATGACATAATTTTGTCAATATAATTATTACAGAATGATAATTTACGCTTTCCAGGGGTTAACACAGCATATTAAAAAAATTTCAGCTCCCATATCATGATATCACTCCGCGTCTTCCTCATGACACGCCATGTTTGTTTGTTTTTTTGAAAATCATACCTACCCTTCAAGCTTGATAATATAAAGTCCCCAGTGTTTAGCCAGCTTTCCTTGACTTCCCAGTGACCTATACATTATGTAGCATCTGCTAATATATTTGAGTAATGCTAACATTCTATAATAATCTCTAAATTTTAATTGTTATACGGTTAAATATATATAAACTTTGCGGCTGCTGTTACGTTATTGCGTCCCAAAAACAAGACATCGGCGTGCCACGTTTGGCACGCATGCCAGGGGTTGCCCACCCCGGGTTTAGAAGGTCACTGATGAATAATAAGAAGAGAGTGGGTGACAGCACAGAACCCTGAGAAACACCACTGTTAATAGATTTAGGAGAACAGTGAGCGTCCACCACAGCACCAATAGAACGGTAAGAAGAGAAACTTGAGATGATATATATATATATATATATATATATATATATATATATATATATATATATATATATATATATATATATATATATATATATATATATATATATATCCGTTTTCTAAGTTTCTCAGGTCTCTTCCTGTCATTTCTTATAAAGCACACACACACACACACACACACACACACACACACACACACACACACACACACAAACACACTCACACACACACACCGTTTTGACCTCACACGGGAAGGACGTGTGACCTTAGGCGCTCTCGAGCAGCCTCGGCCAGCATGTTGGCCTTCCCTGACCCCTAGTGATAGTGACCTCAGTTTTTTTTCTGTTTTCATCTTTTAACTTTTAGTTTTAGGCTCGCCCTGGTGGGATTGCTGTACTTGTGAGCACATTTAGCGAGTGCGTGTCGACACAGGTCAGGACGCAGGGGGTCGGGGGGGAGTGGCCGTTTTCTGCCGCTCTGCCCTCAGCCCCTCACACCTCCCTGTCGATATTCCTGCCGGTGTGGAGGCCCTGTGGGTGAGAGTTACGCCCCCCTGCCATCCCAGCAACACGGCCTCCATCATCATGTGCGTCGTGTACCACACCCCACGAGCCGCCACAGCACAGTTACTCACCGCTCACATCATCGTCACTGCTGATGCCTTGAGGGTGAGGTACCCTGCCGCCAAGCTGGTAATCTGTGGGGACTTTAACAGATTAGATATCAACGATATCCTACACCAGCTACACCTCACCCAGGTCGCGGACTTCCCCACTAACCAGCAAGCCATCCTCGACCTTATACTGACAGACCTGGGCCAGCAGTACTCGCCCCCCAAGCCGCTGCCTCCCACGGGACGGAACACCCACCTCTCCATACTGTGGACACCCACACCCACCGCTTCGGCCCCCCGGTCAACTGTCACCAGGACCCACCGCCTTATGCCTGACTCAGCCATGAGGGAGTTTGGGTAGTGGGTGACACAACACCCGTGGACCGAGGTGCTGGATGTGGAGGACGTCCAGTTAAAATGGCAAAATTACGTCGCCACCACCACAGAAGCCTTCCACCGCTACTTCCCAGCCAAGAGGGTCACAGCGCACTTGTCTGATGCCCCCTGGATGACGCCCGGCATTAAAAGACTCATGCGTCAGCGGACCTGGGCGTTCCACTCCTGCCCGTTCCTATACAAGAAACTAAGAAACAGAGTGATCAGGGAGATTAAGGCTGCAAAGGCAAGCTATTACCCAGACAAGATACACCACCTCAAGCTGGCCAACAACAGACAGTGGTACGCTAAGATCAAAGCTTTGTGTGGCCTACAAAAGCACACTTCATCTCTTCCTTGCACCTCACACTTTCCTGCTAATCGCGCGGCTCAGGAGATGAACGATCATTTTACTGCTATCTGTCAAGCCTTTCCTCCCCTCCACACCACTCCGCTTCCTGGCTATCTTCCCGCTCTCTCCCATCCCCCCATTGTCCAGGCGGTGGATGTTTTTTAAGAAGATACTCAAATTCAAACCAAGATCCACCACACCCACTGACCCTCCAATAAAAATTTACAAGGAGTTTGCTGTAGAGCTAGCAACACCGCTATGCTCCATAATAAACGCCTCTCTCTCCCAACACTCTTGCCCCGCGGACTGGAAGACATCTTACGTCACCCCCATCCCCAAAACTTCCAGTCCACAGTCACTCAGTGACCTCAGGCCAGTCTCTATCACCCCCATCCCTAGCCTTATTTGTGAAGATTTTGTGTATGACTGGGCCTACACCAAAATTTGTAATACCGTGGATATCAGACAATTTGGAAATATTAAAGCCACCTCCACCTCCCATTACCTGACCAGCTTCCTTGAATTCATCCACAGCCACCTGGACAAGCGAAACACCTCTCTAGCTGTTGCTTTTATGGACTTCAAAAAGGCCTTTGATCTTGTTGATCACACTTGTCATCAGCAAGGCAATAAGTCTGGGTCTCCCTCCTAACCTGGTAGCGTGGCTAGTCGACTTCCTCACAGGGAGGCGTCAGGCCGTTCGCTATCAGGGCTTTGTCTCTAATTTCCAACAGTTGACATGTGGGGTCCCCCAGGGGACCAAGATGGGTCCTCTATGCTTCCTCCTCCTCATTAACGACGCCCTCACTAACA
>NC_087170.1:2209226-2306726 GCF_035594125.1 Scylla paramamosain | reverse complement strand
TTGCCGTTTTTTTGTTCCTTTAATATATTTGTAGATTTATCTCCCTTTCTGGGTCTGTGGGCTTGACATTTTTTTCGCTATTTTTGTAATAGTTCTTTCATCTTTTCTCCATGCTGTGGAGAAGAAAGCACGGTAGTATATGGTGATGTCAGGCTGGGGAAGGGGAGGCATGTAATTAACAAGATCAGACAAGCAGTTAGCATGGAAATAGAGGTAGAAGATAACAAGAGGTGCAACATTCCGGTGAAGAGAAAGAGGCTGAAGACAGTTAGTTACAGGAGAGGAGTGGATGAGACGAAAAGCTTTTGATTTCACCCTGTCTAAACTCCAGCAGACATGTGAAGCATACTCCATACATGGACGGATGGACGGTTTTCTAGAGAGTTAGCAACTGAAGGGGTGAGAAAAAACTGGCAGGGAAGTTTCAGAAAGACTAACATCATAGAAGCTGTTTAAGCTAGAAATGAGATGTGAAATTTCCCGTTTAGATTATAAGAAAAGGACAGACCAAGGATATTGAGTGTAGAAGAAGGGGCAAGTTTAGTGTCACTGAAGAAGAGGGGATGCTTGTGTGGAATGTCATGTCGAGTTGATAGATGGAAGAATTGAGTTGTTGAGGCGTTGAGCAATACTAAGTTTGCTCTGCCCCAATGATATATGTCAGGCATTCTGTGGCTTCCCTGCGTGAACTGTTTACTTTCTGAAGGGTTGGACGTCTGTGAAAAAAAAAACGTGGAAAAGTGCAGGGTGGCATCATCAGCGTAGGAGTGGATAGGGCACGAAGTTTGGCTTAAAAGATCATTGATGAATAATAAGAAGAGAGTATGTGACAGGACATAACTATGAGGAACAAAACCGTTAATAGATTTAGGAGAAGAGCAGTGACCGTCTACCACAGCAGGAATAGAACGGTCAGAAAGGAAACTTGAGATGAAGTTGCTGAGAGAACTATAGAAACTGTACGAAGATAGTTTGGAAATCAAAGCTCTGTGCCAGACTCTATCAAAAGCTTTTGACATGTCCAAAGCAACACAAGTTTCACAAAAATCACTAAAGGAGGTTGACTAAGACTCAGTAAGGAAAGCCAGAAGATCACCATTACAGTGGCCTTGACGGAACCCATACTGGCGATCAGATAGAAGGTTGTGAAGTGATATAAGTTTAACAATCTTCCTGTTGAGGATAGATTAAAAAAAAAACTTCAGATAGGCAGGAAGTTAAAGCAATAGGATGGTAGTTTGTGGGATTAGAACGATCACGCTTTTTAAGAAGAGGCTGAATGTAGGCAAACTTCCATCAAGAAGGAAAGGTATACTCGTATTTTGACAAAGTTGAAGGATTTTGACTATGCAAGGTGCAAGCACGGAGGTGTGGTTTCGGAGATCAATAGGAAGGACCCCATCAGATTCATAAGTCTTCCGAGGATTTAGGCCAGTGAAAACATGGAAAACATTATTGTGAAGAATTTAATAGGTGGCATGAAGTAGTCAGAGGGTGGAGGACAGGGAGGAACAAGTCCTGAATCGTCCAAGGTTGAGTTTTTAGCAAAGGTCTGAGCGAGGAGTTCAGCTTTTGAGATAGATGTGATAGTAATGGTACCATCTGGTTGAAATAAAGGAGAGAGAGAAGAAGGAAAGTTATTGAAGATGTCTTTGGCAAGATGCCAGAAATCAAGAAAGGAGTTAGATCTTGAAAGATTTTGACACACACATAATATATATATATATATATATATATATATATATATATATATATATATATATATATATATATATATATATATATATATATATATATATATATATATATATATATATATATATATATATATATATATATATATATATATATATATATATATATATATATATATATATATATATATATATGCCCCTCACATGGCAGTCTTTATCTTGCCTCACTTCTCAAAGTGACTTACTTACGTTACTTGGTGCTTGGTGCGTGGCTCAACTGCAGATTACATGATGCTTCCTGTCAGATGGTTGCAGCACATGGATCTGGCCCTTTTTCTGCTGCCTCAGGCTTTCCTGAGCTACCTTCTTTGTAGCTCAAGGCAGCTACAAAGGCAATTAGGCCTTGTTCTAGGAAGGGGTATTTACAACAAGCGATAAACATATATAAGGATTATAATAATCTGTGTTATATCGCCCTCACAAATGACAAGACAATATCCATCCATTTCCATAGAACACTATTTCCTTCTGCTCTTCACTATTATATACAACTTCCCAGGAGACAGTCTCTGCCCCCTTGATAGAAACGACAGGGTCCGAGGAAGAATAGTATACTATAGTTCTTTGCATTCAGTCCTGGTAAGAGAGTACTGGATCACAGTAACATGTAATGACGTATATATTATCAAGCTGCTGAGAAACCAAACAGGAGGGTCCCTGACAACTCATAGACACTAGATACTCACTAGGTACTCACGAAGAGATGAGGAGTCACGTTCTAATATATCGAGTAGGTTACAGGGAACTGCATTCACAGGCAAGTTAATGGAGACTTCTAAACAGTAACAAGAATTTGCAGGGGCGTATTACTCAAATAGCCCTTAAAGCAACTGGCTCGCTAGCTTTATCCCTCCCAGTCCGTTCATACTCTCATAAAATAAGGACGGTCACTTAGGCGTGGGAACACGAAGCCTATGCTCATCACAAGGGTGTGAATAATATGGGAGGCATGGGGAGGAAGGGGTAGGTTGCAATACATCCTCACCAACTTCCCTTGCCTTGTGTTTCTAGGTTGCATAAATAAAATGGCTGTCTTTAGAAAATAGTTATATTTGAACATATGTATTTTGATTACTTTATAGGCAATTGGGACTATTCATCTAAACAAAATGTGGGACTCAAACTGATAAGATAAATGAAAATAGGGTAATCAAAATGGGGAAGAAAGATGATTAGGTATGGTATGATTTCACAGCAATGTCAATAGTGCATGGGCACCCATTCACCGTATGTCTAGCATATCCATCACTCATCCCCATTAACGTTTCTTCTTTCTCTCCCTCCCATCTCCTTTCTATGTTCTCCTTTCTCTCTTCTTCTTACTCTCCGAGTTACCCCCTACATAACAATATATATATATACATATATATATATATATATATATATATATATATATATATATATATATATATATATATATATATATATATATATATATATATATATATATATATATATATATATATATATATATATATATATATATATATATATATATATATATATATATATATATATTGTTTTGTTTTCTTTTTTTCTTTTGTTAACGCATACCTGCATATCCCCTTTCGGTTACTGTTTTGTTTTCTAATCTTGTCCCTATTGTGTTTTGATAATTTATGATTTTTGTCTTTATACATTGTATATAATGTCTTTATACATTGTTGTAATAAGTAAAGAAGGAGGTCTGGCGCATCCCTGTTTATATATATATATATATATATATATATATATATATATATATATATATATATATATATATATATATATATATATATATATATATATATATATATATATATATATATATATATATATATATATATATATATATATATATATATACTCGTATGTTACTCACCATAAGCAGAGAAGTGACTCCCCGGCTACACGAGTGTGCAGGCCGAGCTCGTACACAGTGAGCGGTGAATGGCCCTCCTGTGTGTTCATGGACACTCGTTTGTAGTAGTTTCTTATGTATTTTGTTAATGAGCTTGTTGTGTCATAAATGCTATTGCTGGATGAGGCATTTCAACTGCAGAGGACCTAAGTAATTAGTTGCATAGTGAACTGTACTCCCTCCTCAGGTCCTGACAAGGCCTGCCGTCCAGGGGGCAGTAAATGATACTATTCGGCTTGATTCTATAACACTCTTTTGGACAGTGAGAGGACTGTTACGGAGGGCAGATGTCTAACGATGTATTATATCTCGACCATATACGGGTTATTGTACGTTAACTGTTTTTCCTAGACGGGGTTGTGGATTATTTCACAGCTGTGGGTGTTATGTGTTGTTTTAGTATTTCCCTTGTGGGACGGTAAAACAGACTGGCGACATAGATTAGTGTGACAGGTGTTACGACTGTTGAGAAAAGGATGCAGCAGTAGGAAGGGACCCTGTATACCCATATTTGAGACCTGCACGTAGAAGGTAGTTCAGGGAGCTAGTCTAGGTGCAGCAGCTTTGTGAAGGGGCAGAGATGTGTGGTCTTTTGCAGCAGGAGGTAGTAGGCAACTGCCGAAACGATAATTACTCCCAGTGAGGTGCTGTGAACCCAGCTGTGACCTCACTGAACGTTTCCCTTTGTATCTCACAACACAAGGGGGCAGTCACAGCCTGCTCTCTAGAGACAACTCTCTTCCTCCACACAAAACTACAAGCACCTAATAACACACACACCCCTAATTCAAAATTTCAAAATTGGCGACTCCTACAACAGCCTCTAGTCCCCATCTTCATTAACTTCTGCAACATTCGCGGTTTAAGTTCTAATATTCAATCCGTAGAACACCACCTCTCCTCTTCTAAACCTCATATTCTTTTCCTCTATGAAACTCAGGTGTCTGAGTCAACTGACAGTAGCCCCTTTCCTGTTTCCTCCTACTTTTTCTATCCTCATTTTCGATCCAAAGTTGGATGCTGCGTTTATGTGCGCAACAATTTAACCTCCTCTCGTGCCCACGCTCTTGAATCTTCCGAGCTTTCCACCATGTGGCTACGACTACAGCGTCACTCTTAAACTAAATTTATCTGTGCTGTATACCTCTCACCTAACTCCTCTGACTATAAGAAATTCTTTGACTACTTAACTTCCAAACTGGAGCACATTCTGACTTTCTTCCCTTTTGCAGAGATCTTCATTCTTGGAGACTTCAATGTTCACCACCAGCTTTGGCTTTCCTCTCCCTTTACTGACCACTCTGGTGAACTAACCTTCAACTTTGCGACCTAGAGCAATTGGTGCAACATCCTACTTGTGTCTGGACCGTCTTGGAAATACGCCCAACATTCTTGACCTTTTTCCTGACCTTTAATCCTTATGCTTATGCTGTCACCCTCTCTTCTCCGTTGGGCTCCTCCGATCACAATCTCATATCTATATCTTGTCCTATCGCTCCAGTCTCTCCTCAGGATGCCCCTAAGCGAAGGTGCTGTACACCAACAATAAACCAAAGACTGTGGTCTGTATTTGCCTCTGAGTCCTAGGCGTAGAGAACACTACAGAGGTATTTTAGTGATTTTCCTTGGAATGACTACTGCTTGCGTGTCAGAGACCCGTCTTTTTGAGTTGAGTGCATAACAGAGGTGATAGTGTCTGGCATGGAGGCGTATATTCCTCACTCTTTTTCTCAACCTAAATCTTCCAAATCTTGGTTGAACACAGCCCGTTCTCGTGCTATGGTGGCCCACAAAAGCCTTACGTCACCAGAATCTCAAGCACTTTATGTTTCTGCCCGGAACCATACCAAGTCTATTGTTCTCCGAAATTGTGCCTCCGTGCTTGCACCTTGCCTAGTCAAACTCTTTCAGCTCTGTCTGTCAACATCTACCTTTCCTTCTTGTTGGAAGTTTGCCTACATTCAACCTGTTCCTAAAAAGGGTGACCGTTCTAATCCCTCAAACTACCGTCCTATTGCTTCAATTTCCTGCCTATCTAAAGTTTTTGAATCTATCCTCAACAGGAAGATTCTTAAACATCTATTACTTCACAACCTTCTATCTGATCGCCAGTATGGGTTCCGTCAAGGCCGCTCTACTGGTGATCTTCTGGCTTTCCTTACTGAGTCTTGGTCATCCTCTTTTAGAGATTTTGGTGAAACTTTTGCTGTTGCCTTGGACATATCAAAAGCTTTTGATAGAGTCTGGCACAAAGCTTTGATTTCCAAACTACCCTCCTACGGTTTCTATCCTTCTCTCTGTAACTTCATCTCAAGTTTCTTTTCTGACCGTTCTATTGCTGCTGTGGTAGACGGTCACTGTTCTTCTACTAAATCTATTAACAGTGGTGTTCCTCAGGGTTCTGTCCTGTCACCCACTCTCTTCTTATTATTCATTAATGATCTTCTAAACCAAACTTCTTGTCCTATCCACTCCTACGCTGATGATACCACCCTGCACTTTTCCACGTCTTTTCATAAACGTCCAACCCTTCAGTAGATAGGCATTTTAAGCAGGGAAGCCACAGAACGCCTGACTTCTGATCTTTCTAAAATTTCTGATTGGGGCAGAGCAAACTTGGTATTGTTCAATGCCTCAAAAACTCAATTCCTCCATCTATCAACTCGACACAACCTTCCAGATAACTATCCCCTCTTCTTCAATGACACTCAACTGTCCCCCTCTTCTACACTGAACATCCTCGATCTGCCCTTTACTTATAATCTGAACTGGAAACTTCACATCTCATCTCTAGCTAAAACAGCATCTATGAAGTTAGGTGTTCTGAGACGTCTCCGCCAGTTTTTCTTACCAGCCCAGCTGCTAACTCTGTACAAGGGCCTTATCCGTTCATGTATGGAGTATGCTTCACATGTCTGGTGGGGTTCCACTCATACTGCTCTTCTAGACAGGGTGGAATCAAAAGCTTTTCGTCTCATCAACTCCTCTCCTCTAACTGACTGTCTTCAGCCTCTCTCTCACCGCCGCAATGTTGCATATCTAGCTGTCTTCTACCGCTATTTTCAAGCTAACTGCTCTTCTGATCTTGCTAACTGCATGCCTCCCCTCCTTCCGCGGCTCGCTGCACAAGACTTTCTTTTTTCTCTCACCCCTATTCTGTCCACCTCTCTAACGCAAGAGTTAACCAGTATTCTCAATCATTCATTCCTTTCTCTGGTAAACTCTGGAACTCCCTGCCTGTTTCTGTATTTCTACCTTCCTATGACTTGAATTCCTTCAAGAGGGAGGTTTCAAGACACTTATTCATGAATTTTTGACCACTGCTTTGACCCTTTTATGGGACTGGCATTTCAGTGGGCATTTTTTTATTAGATTTTTGTTGCCCTTGGCTAGTGCCCTTCCTACATAAAAAAAAAAAAAGTATTACACTCAGGCCTTAACAAGCACACTTATCGACTAATCCCACTTCATGGAGTGAGTGATCTTGCCATAAATTACTACGTTGTCAATATAGACGAGACAATGGGGCAGTCCTTCCACTAACCGCTCCATCAACAGCTGGAAGATAGACGGGGCATTCTTGAATCCATAAGGCATGATCTGCCACTGATAGACAGCACCATTGGCCATAAAGCTGGCGATCTCCTTAGCCTGGTCCGTGAAAGGGACCTGCCAGTATCCCTTGACAAGATCAATTTTTGTAATAAAGGTGGCCGCCCCAATGCGGTCAACGGAATCGTTTACTCTGGACAGGGGATAAGCGTCAAACTTTGAGAGGGAGTTCACCTTTCTAAAGTCGATACAGAACCTGACCCGGCCCTCAGATTTTGGCTGGAGGGTGACGGGTGAACTCCATGCGTTGTAAGCCTTCTTAATAAGCCTATGCTCCAGCATGTATATATGTATGTAAAACAGAGGGCGTTGCAAGCAGCAAAACAACGTGCAGTCTTGCTCCATAGATTTAAGCAAATTACGTACACATAGTATTGCTGCAACCATAAGGTGGGCACCGGAAAGGTTCTAAACATGCTTAGTTAGCATAAGGCATGTGACTGGAGAGTGTGCTTGTTTGGACTTTGCCATATAGCATAATAAAAATTGAAGTACTCAGGGCCCCACCTCCCTGCCCGAGCCAACCCAGAGGTGCGCATGCGCAGTTGGCCCTAGCAACGCGTCCTTGGCAACGAGCCCACCTATCCACTGCCACACGTTGACTCCTCAAACAAGGCATAAATGGCTCGACCACTGAATGACCTACGTAAGCTACAACGCAGTCAGCTGAACAGTATGAAAAAAAGATGACTTAAGAGAGTATCCTGTCGTCCCCGGAAGATGACGCTGGAGCATTACAAACTCTTATAGAGAAACTTACTCACTTGACGGGGGAAGTAGCGATGATGAAGTCTTCACTGGCATCCCAAGACACTAATAGGAAGACAAAGGTTGACGAATTACAAAGACAAGCCAACAAGCAAGGGGAAGTAAACGCACAGCAACATCGCTACCTTGAATATCTTGATCGAAAGGAACGTGAATGCAACTTGGGTGTTGGGCGTCCCTGAAGATCACGAAAGGCTGGATGATCCAACAGCTGACTCAGACAAGATAGGCAAAGTGTGGAGGGCGGCAGGCATCGCGGGCAACGTTCTGTCTAGTCGTCAACTTAGTGACTAAGTCGACTTAGTCGTTAGTGTGAATACCAAGGACGTAAGGGACAGTGCACTTGAAAAGGCCAAAACTCTTAAGACAATGGGTGAAATTTATATCAGTATATACACAAAGAAGGACGTTCACCCAAGTGTCCGACAGGAGTGGAGACGTCTGAGGGAAGCAAAGAAGAGAGAAGAGTAACGGCCAGAAAATGTTGGTTGCCAAGTGCTCTTCAATGTGAGAGAGAGAAAATTGTACAACGATGGTGTTGTTGTTGATCAATGGAACTTGCGCGGTTTTTAGAGAGATCACATCAAATAAAGAAACTGCTGAAAATACTCTCTTGGAACATAAATCATATTAAAACAAAAATATAAAAGAATAATGTAATAACTTTCCTTCTCCATTTTGACATTGTTTCTTTGAATGAAGTGAAAACTCCATTACACACATGTCTCCCAGGGTACATGGGAGTTATGGTAAAAAAAAATCCCCATCGGGGTGCCACATTTGTGATGGTTAAAGATTTCTTGTCGAGGGAAGTGATCAGCGTGGATGCAAGCATAGAGGATCAAGTGTGGATGCAAGTGAGATGTGCCCCGGGAATAATGCTTGGGTTCTGCTACATTATACCTAGTGACCCTCTTTATTTCACATTTCACTCGTTATCTGCAATCCAGGAAAAGGTGGCTAACTGTGCTACTAGTAATATGTTTTGTGTTTTTTTGTGATGTTAACGCACGATTTGGCAGAAGTGTTCGAAATTTACAATTGTCAAGTTAAGTACCTAACAAAGCACTGTATAAATATCCGCAAATACCTGATGATGTAGCGACACCTAATGACAATGCCCATATATTATCGGCATTGTGCTCTAGAAATGGTTTACTGGTTGTTAGTAATTTACAAGCAAACGAAAGATATTTCCCAAAGAAGAAAACTTTTAATAAAGCAAACCAGTGGATATCTGAACTGGATGTTGTAATCGCAACTTAACAACTAATTGAGAACATTGAAAGCTCAGATGTGCATCAGACAGTGCTTACCATCGGATCACGCCCCCATACGAGTATCTCTATATATGACAATACCGAACGCTGACCTTGATTCACTTGTTACTCACACTCGTTGGCTGGGCGGCCACGCCGTGCTGGAGTAGCCTTAGTCAACATCCTTGTTTGCAGATATAAATATGCATACATTTTCTCTAAATAATATCTCATAACGCCCTACCAGATGCTGATGTTGATGCTTTTGTTCATACGTCTGATATTTTGTACTCATGTGCGCGTTCATATATAGGTAATAGAAGAAATGGAGACTATGTAGAAGCTGCTAATGTATGTAATAGATAAGAAACGATTCTTCAGGATAAGGATGACTCATGGGTGTGGAGAGCAATTCATTGGATGGGAATGCTTCAGGATAGTGGTCGAGACAATACCTCTCCATCTAACCAGGGATTTAAGCAGTTTTATGAAAGTAGTTTATGTGGTGATGATTCTGTGTACCAACCGTTTGATCCTTCCATCCATATACCTAATCTAGATGACCTCATATCTTACAAGGAAGTAAGTACTCAGATCAAGAACATGAAGCCAAACAAAACCTGTGGTCCTGATGGAGTTCCACCTGGCTTTTTTCAAAGCCTTCCAGCACACTGGATAGTCTTGATCACGGATGTGTTTAACGTAATATTTCGCTCTGCTTCCTATCCAGTGTCTTGGACAAATGCGAAGATGTTCACAATTTTTAAGAGAAGTCGGAGGGAATCTAAGAACTACAGGGGAATAACTATTATAAATTCGGTGGCAAAGCTCTATGATTTGATACTATGTGCAAGATTGAACCAGTGGTTTAAGACTTTTAGGGAACAGGCGGGAGCACAGAAGGGTCGCGGCTACATATAACATATTGTCACATTAAGATTACTAACAGATCTGACTAGGGAAAATAAAAGAAAGCTTTACATAACATTTGTTGATTTCTCAAAAGCATATATGATCCTGTACCTCGGAGGGTTCTTTTCTCTGTTTTGAGGAGGCTGGGATGTGGAGTAGTAATTTTGGGGACTATAGTAACCGTGTATCACGTTACTAGCAGTATCATGGGAACAATAGTGATCACCACAGCCGTAGCAGTAAGACAGGGTTCTCATACATCATGTTTGTTATTTATTATTTATGTTAATGACTTAATTAAAATGGTAAAAGAAAACTGAGCCAGATGGGTTCTTATCGTGGTTACACATGTTGATCCTTATGGATGACACGGTGTTGTTATCGACATGTCGGGTTACCATGAAGAGGAAGTTGTCAATATTACGTCATTTCTGTAGGGAATACAGCATGAAAATAAATGGTGAAGATGAAATTTATGGTCATTTGTGGATCGGAGACAGACAGGCATCAGACAGACATCTACCTCGGATCACCATTCACGGCAGACGGCTCGACATCATCGGCAGTCAAGGCTCACGCTAAAGATAAGATTGCACACTTTAATAAATTTGTTTCCTTCTTGCACAAAAATAATGATATCCCATTTAGTGTAAAGAAAAGAGTGTTCGATGTCATGCTATTATCTACAGTCTTATATGAATGCGAGTCTTGGCTGAATTCTGATTTAAAACCGGTAACTAAGTTATATAACTGGTGCCTAAAACAGATGTTTGGTATTGGAGGGACAACATGTAATGCCATCTGTTACATCGAGTAAGGCTGACCACCCCTCCAGGCTCTTGTTAAAAGTAGACAAAGGAAATTTTACTCTAAGATGTCTGTAGAGCGCTCTAATAGGGATGATGACCCCTTTGGCTTTGTTGTGAAGATTGTAATGGATACGAGGTATAGCACCAAAGCGTATGTTACGGTACTCATTGAAAACAATATCGATGACTGTACAGTTTCTATGGGTATACTTAAAGATAACGTCAGACTCTATCATCCAGAAGGATAACATATTTAAATACACTGAATCCTCACCTAATTGTGCGATTGATATACACTGATAAACACAACATCAATGAGGCACACCGAATAGCATTCACTCGCTTTCGTGTATTATCTCATTCATTAGCGATAGAGACAGGCAGATGGAACAGGAGGAGACGCGGCCGTCTGCCAGTCGATGAGAGGCTGTGCGCTTGTGACAAGGTACAGACAGAAGAACATGTCATTGTGGAGTGTCGTATTCATGATCTGTTGCTGTGTCGAATGGGAGGTGATGATATATGTAAAATTATTTACAGAATACTAATGATTTACTCCTGAATAGTTCTTGGTTATGTAAGATTAAAATTACATGTCATCAACAATATGTACCTTTTGATGGGCCATGTTTTGTCATATGTATATATGTTATATTATTTATTCATTTATTTATTTATTCATTTTTTGGGTGTTGTCAATAAAATATCTATCTATCTATCTATCTATCTATATATAATTTTTCGCCAAACAACTGCTGCTTGTGGTGATTTACACGGTATGGTGGTAACTTCGCAGAAACAGCATTCCCTAC
This sequence comes from Scylla paramamosain, assembly GCF_035594125.1. Lineage (NCBI taxonomy): Eukaryota > Metazoa > Arthropoda > Malacostraca > Decapoda > Portunidae > Scylla > Scylla paramamosain. Next base: position 2,294,900 of record NC_087170.1, on the reverse strand, counting down.
ATCAATATCGTGCTCTACAAGAGCCGTCCCTCCTGGAGTACTGCGAAAGACCGATGGATAGTTTCCCAACTGATCTAATATTTCTCGCTAGCACGTCTCCTCCAAATTGCTCAGTTTTTCTTCTAGAAGCTGAGCACTATTCTGCTCTGTGGGAACAATCGGTTCGGGGCCAAGATTATCAGGTTTCTCTCCTTTTTTTTTCATAAAATAAAACTAAAGGTGCCTCTTCCACGGCAGAAACTAAAGAGCCTTGCTGGATATTATTGCGATAATAATGCTTCAACATATTAACATGGCAAAGCTGAACCTTTTTCGCCTGTTGGGAGTGGCAACTAGATAATCTAATTTGTCCACGCACCCCTCCACTACACACCGTAAGGCGTGGCCAGCCGCTGTCCCTGAATCGGGAGTAATACCAGCACCTCATCCAAGGGAGCAAAACATCGGGACTTGGCCTTCTAGTCATAGTACGTCTTCATGTGCTTCTGAGCCTGAAACAGGTGCAACCTAGCCACGTCGAGTTTTTTTTTTTTTTTTTTTCCAGTAACCTCTCCACTATGTTCAATAAAGATTTTGGGCAGCCCCAGGTGTCTCGAACCACATCCAACGGCCCACGCACACAGTGTCCGAACACCAGTTTGTTCGGCGAGAACCCCAATGACTTAGAGGGCGTCTCTCGCACAGCATAAGGGGCCATCCCATTCCAGTCCTTGTCATGGTCCAAATAAAAAGTTCTCAATATGGTTTTAAAAATCTGATGGTACCTCTCCAAAGCTCCTTGTGACTGAGGGTGGTAGACATTGGACAGGATGTGCCTAATCCCCCATTCATGGCTTGAGCAAACAATGGAGTTGATTGAAGTAAAATTGGCCCCTTGGTCTGATTGGTCCTTGGAAGGCAGTCCAAAATGAATAAAGAAATGTAGTACGGCCTTAAGCTCCACTTTGGAATGGATGCTCCTGATGGGTAAGGATGTCACCGCAAGGTGACATCCATTATAATAAGCATGTACTTATAGCCTACTCGAGAAGAGAGAGAGCACCCACAATATCAATGAGTACTCGGGTGAAAAGAGGATCAACAGCGGGGACAGGATAAAGAAGTGCTACTGATCGCACTTGGTTAGGCTTACCCACCATTTGACACGTGTAGCAGTACTTAAGAATGGTAGCCTGGCCATATTTTTTTTCTAATTCCGAGGTAACCTGCCATGGGGCCCTCATGTGTGCTTCTGTGAACTTTGACACTTGGAGAAATTAACCTCTGCAACATCTCTCCACCGACGATACAAAATTTTCTTCCATAGCACAAATTCTTCTCTGCCCTCCACTTCTTCACTACCTTCACCCACCTTAGCAAAACATCGGGCCAACTCTTCATCCCCTGTTGTTCATCAATGAGCTCATCATACTCAATCCCATTAAGATCCTTCAGGACAACAGGGTAAGGCGGCAGAGGCAAAGCCGACACCCTAGTCCTTCTCTGGCACTTGCGGCGCGAGCGAGAGTCGGTCGATGAACTAGGGGAAATCTTATCCTTTCCAGATATCTGACCAGCGGCAGAATCAGTGGCTAACATGGGTGGGCCACTGCAGGGATCATCACCGATCATCACCGATCATCACCTGGCAAGGGAACAGCCTGTTCCCTGCCTCCGAGACACTCCGCAGGAGAGAAGACTTCCATTTCACTCGCAGAGCTGGAAGCCCTTCAAGACATTCCGCAGGGGAGGAGACTCCCATCAGCAACACACGTCTTCCCTGCACGAGTGTCCTCAGCAAAGTGTCTCTATCGTCCTTAGTTACTAACTGGGTTCCTACCCTGTCCATCGTTATCCATTAGTGATGGCGATAAGGCCGGCCTCATCTTAGCCTCATGTCATACAAGTATCCTTCATTTTGAGCGAAATTTCGAAATTCACATCTTGCGTAAACTCACGTAGTCCCAGTGTCACCCAACAGAGTTTGTAACCGGTGGCCCCTTTCTCAGCAATGAAGGGATTAGAGTTGTGCACACGATCTTTCTCCACAGCAGATAAGTCTCTTCACTTGATCAGCTGACTGACAATTCAATGTGATCAATACCTGAACTATACAAACGGCACGTGGTGGGAGAGCAATTACGTTAGTGAGTGTAAAAAAACCCGACATTTAAGTTATGGTTTAAGCTGCGGGGAAAAACTCCGTAACGTAGTCACTCACACCACTGCCGAGGCAACATTATGTACAGAACCTACTGGCGATATCTACAGCCACACGGCGGTCACTAGGCATCGGTTAGTAAAGCTTGGACATGTTTCCAGCTCTGCCAATATGTTTAATTTACGACAGGTTTCATCCTCATCTCTGGTCAAGAACGAATTTCATACCCTCAGCATCACACAAGTTCTCAGTTCATCGAGGTTCTCTGTTCATTACCACCATGTCAGTCCTCAGGCCGATGCGTATAACGACATAACTGTGAGCACAGAGTTTCAAAAGGTTAGCGTTCAAAGATATCAGGATCTCTAGTGGTCTTTCTTCTTACGATGTGCTCCCCCTGGTGAGGCTCCCGTGACTCGGTGGTCACGTGCAAGCATTGAAGAATCCTTGTCCAGTTCGGTTCCAAGAGTTAAGAGTCCATCTGCAATGATCTTGCTCCCTCTCTTGTTCATGCAAGATATCTGAGTCCAAGACACTCAAACCCCTCGCTTGAGTGTCGTTGCAGGCAATCATTGATAGCGTCTCGCCCCTGTCCTCTGTAAGTACACAGCCATAAGCACACAAATCACTCCTTGGTAGTGTCTAGCCTCTGCAAGCACACAAGCTCACCCTCTGGTGGTGTCTAACCACCCTTAGTGGTGTCTTGATCCCTGCAAGCACAGAAGCCCACTTCCTGATGGTGTCTGATCCCTACAAGCACGCACGCAAGCTCGCTCCCTGATGGTGTCTGATCCCTGTAAGCACACAGGCTCACCCTCTGGTGATGTCTAGCCTATACAAGCATACAAATACACTCCCTGATGGTGTCTGATCCCTGCAAGTACACAAGCTCGCTTCCTGATTGTGTCTGCATCCTGCAAGCACACAAGCTCACTCCCTGACGGTGTCTAATCCCTGCAAGCACACACGCTCATTTCCTGATGGCGTCTGGTCTCTTGTAAGCACACTAGCTTACTTCTTGATGGTGTCTGACCCCTGCAAGTACACAAACTCACTTCCTGATGATGTCTGGTGTCTGCCAGCGCACAAGCTCACTCCTTGATGGTGTTTGATCTCTGCAAGCATACAAACATACAAACTCGTTCTCTGGTATAAGCCTCTGTAAGCATACAAACTCAGTCCCTGGTGATAGCCTGAGCAAGCAAACAAACTCAGTTTCTGGTGGTAGCCTCTGTAAGCATACAACCTCTATCCCTGGTTGTAGCCTCTGCAAGCAAACAAACTCATTCTCTGGTGGTAGCCTCTGTAGGTATACACACTCAGTTCCGGTTGCCTCTGCAAGCAAACAAACTCAGTCTCTGGTAGTTGCCTCTGCAAGTAAACAAACTCGGTCCCTGGTGGTAGCCTCAGCAAGCATACAAACTCAGTCCCTGGTGGTAGCCTCAGCAAGCATACAAACTCAGTCCCAGGTGGTTGCCTCAGCAAACATACAAACTCAGTTCCTGGTGGTTGCCTCTGCAAGCAAACAAACTCAGTCTCTGGTAGTTGCCTCTGCAAGTAAACAAACTCGGTCCCTGGTGGTTGCCTCTGCAAGCAAACAAACTCAATAACTCAGTCCCTGGTGGTAGCCTCAGCAAGCATACAAACTCAGTCCCAGGTGGTTGCCTCAGCAAGCATACAAACTCAGTTCCTGGTGGTTGCCTCTGCAAGCAAACAAACTCAGTCCCTGGTGGTTGCCTCAGCAAACACTCAGTCCCTGGTGGTAGCCTCAGCAAACAAACTCAGTCTCTGAACCTTTTTTTTTTTCTATTTTTTTAACCAATAATTCGCTCCTGTCCGCGTCTGGGTCATACCAGGTCCTTTCTACGTAATATTTCGCTCCTGCCCCCCGTCCAAAGCAGGTCCTCTTCACACAATATTCGCTCCTGCCCCCCGTCTGGGTCCAAAGCAGGTCCTCTTCACTGGTGACTGGTAGAAACAGATCCCTCTGGTGAAAACTGTAGTGGTGTGGGTCATGCTGCACGCACCAAGGACACAGGGGTTACTCACAGATGGTGTATATTACGTTAGGTTTGCTGAGGTGTAGTGTCTAGCTGGTTCTTTCTAGAGTGATTTAGGACATTACATTGTATACGTGTTTTGAGTGGATTAGAAATACTGGTTGTGGTTTATTTCAACCAAGTTGTACTTATGAAGTCTTGTTGGGAGTTGATGATATGGGATTTACACGTGACTGCGTGAATCACAAATAATGGTGATTGTGCCTTATTCATTTATTAGGTTAAGAATTAGATATAAGTGTTCTTTATACATTCTATTATACTAAAAAATCATACTTGTTTTCTTATCTCCTGAAAATTTTACTAAAATAGTGAGGGTTGGAGAGTAAGTCGAACAGGGATATAATTTACTCAGTTTGTGCTTGTGCGCCATTTACAGTCCATCCTTGCTTCCTACCTTGCTGGAGGAGTGATGGCTTAACAGATAATGGTGGCCTGACCGGGATCATTTTATGGTTGATATGGTTGGTTGCTGCTGTTGATTTCATCTTGTTAACGACCGTGGCTTATATTAAATGGTTAGCAACTGGGAGCCTTTATTGCTAGTTAATGATTTTGATTTTGGTCCATGTCAAATCACTGGCACCTAATGATTGTAAAGTTATAAACATTTACCTTTAATTTGTTTTACGTATATCTAGCAAAAATTTAATTGTGAATGTCAACTTTTGCTGAAGCATTGGAGGTGGAGCTCAAAGTGGAAGAATTGATTTTCAACTCATCTGTTCAATTATTTCAGACAAGGAAAATAAATAAAACAGATAAGGTAAAACTACTTAGTCACTATCAAGTGGTGATAAAATCGTACTAGAGAAAAGTGAAGATGAAGAATCCTATATTATGAAGCTGAATGGTAGCAAAGTGCTTGATGAAGATGATTTAGCCTAGTGTGAAACTAAGGAAGACTCTGAGGATAAGGCTGTCCGATTTGAGTTGGAAGTGGAGAGAGAGAAAGGCCTAAAGATAAAGAAAGGAAGGGAGAAGAACTTCAGTTAACTTATCTCGAGAAGAAGGATCAGTTAATAAGTGAAGTTGGAGATGACCAGAGAGAACCCTACTTTGACTTGTGTAAAAATGTGATATTAGTATTTTCCCTTGATGAAAAGTATCCATATGACTTCCTCCAACAATCTGAGACCATTGCAAATTGTTTAAAGTGGCCTAATGATTATTGGATATTGTTAAATCCGACAGCCCTAAAAGGTAAAGGTCGATCTATTTAATTGTCTTTGTCCGTTTTTTCAGAGATCTGACTATAAGGAAGCCATACTACTGAACTGTTATGGATAAACTGCCCAGGCTCATAGCTTGAAGTTTAGGAACTCTATGAACCCAGCCAGACTTTTATTGAGTATCCTCATGTAATGAGAAAACTCAGAGATAACTGGATGTCTGCCAGTAAAGTAAGTACACTTAATGAGGTGCTTGAACTAATTGCACTTGAGCAATACTTAAGAGGAGTGAGTCCCAAAATCCGTACATATTTATGTGAGAAAGAAGTAAAAGAGCTTGATAGAGTTGCAATTCTAGCTGATAATTATAGTTTAATTCATTTTCCTATGAAAACTAAGCATTCTGCCAAACCCATCTGTTCCTCATCAGGGTGATAAATTTGTATCTGGACAGGTGAATAATATTTCCTGTAATCCTGTAAGACTAGAGTCAAAATTCAGTGGTTCATAATCTGTCCAAAAGAGCAATATGCAATTGGGTAGATCAGTGTGTTTCTGTTGTAAGAAACTAGCGCACATGGTTGCCGAGTGAACTAAAAGACTACACAGTCTTCAGAATAAGAGTAATCTGAAACCAAATGTAAACTTTGCTTTTTCCAAGGACTAGGTGGAACTATTACCGTCCCTAGGAAACAAAATCTGAAATCAGATCTTGTTTCCAAGCTAGTGATTGTAGGAGAACAGGAGTTATTACCAGTGGATGGCGTAAAGTTTTCACTAGGAAATAATATTGCTGGCAATTTTGCTTTTCTAGATCCTGTTTCAAATAATAAGACACTAAGCATAATTGCAACTGTTGATATTGAGAAATTGTATCCTGATCTGACTTCGTGTGCTGTCGAGCGTAGTCAAGTTAAACGTGAGTTGTCAAATTAAAATTTAGTGGAGAATATTAGGTCTAACGAGTGGATCATTAATAACTTGTTTTCCAAAATGGAGTCACGTGATAAAGAACCATTTGATTCTCATAGAGTAAGTAGGAAAGTGAAATCAAAGGTACCCGGAGGAACGCACGAGATGAACAATATTCCTGTTACTCGTGACATGTTGATTAATTCATAACAAAATGACCCTAACCTTATTTTTTATGTCTAGAGCTGTTGATGCAGACACGCTTTTATTCTTTTATATCAAGTCAGGCATACTCATACAAGTTTCGATCACCTTTTTTTTTTTTATGTAGGAAGGACACTGGCCAAGGGCAACAAAAATCCAATAAAAAATATAATGCCAGTCCCATAAAAGGGTCAAAGCAGTGGTCAAAAAATGATGAATAAGTGTCTTGAAACCTCCCTCTTGAAGGAATTCAAATCAAAGGAAGGTGGAAATACAGAAGCAGGCAGGGAGTTCCAGAGTTTACCAGAGAAAGGGATGAATGATTGAGAATACAGGTTAACTCTTGCGTTAGAGAGGTGGACAAAATAGGGGTGAGAGAATGAAGAAAGTCTTGTGCAGCGAGACCGCGGAAGGAGGGGAGGCATGCAGTTAGCAAGATCAGAAGAGCAGTTAGCATTAAAATACAGGTAAAAGACAGCTAGATATGCAACATTGCGGCGGTGAGAGAGAGGCTGAAGACAGTCAGTTAGAGGAGAGGAGTCGATGAGACGAAAAGCTTTTGATTCCACCTTGTCTAGAAGAGCAGTATGAGTGGAATCCCCCCAGACATGTGAAGCATACTCCATACATGGACGGATAAGGCACTTGTACAGAGTTAGCAGCTGGGGGGGGGGGTGAGAAAAACTGGCGGAGACGTCTCAGAACACCCAACTTCATAGAAGCTGTTTTAGCTAGAGATGAGATGTGAAGTTTCCAGTTCAGATTATAAGTAAAGGACAGACTGAGGATGTTCAATGTAGAAGAGGGGGACAGTTGAGTGTCATTGAAGAAGAGGGGATAGTTGTCTGGAAGGTTGTGTCGAGTTGATAGATGGAGGAATTGAGTTTTTGAGGCATTGAACAATACCAAGTTTGCTCTGCCCCAATCAGAAATTTTAGAAAGATCATAAGTCAAGCGTTCTGTGGCTTCCGCTAGAGATGATGCTTAAAATGCCTACCTCCTGAAGGGTTGGACGTCTATGAAAAGACGTGGAAAAGTGCAGGGTGGTATCATCAGCATAGGAGTGGATAGGACAAGAAGTTTGGTTTAGAAGATCATTAATGAATAATAAGAAGAGAGTGGGTGATAGGACAGAACCCTGAGGAACACCACTGTTAATAGATTTAGGAGAAGAACAGTGACCGTCTACCACAGCAGCAATAGAACAGTCAGAAAGGAAACTTGAGATGAAGTTACAGAGAGGGTAGTTTGGAAATCAAAGCTTTGTGCCAGACTCTATCAAAAGCTTTTCATATGTCCAAGGCAACAGCAAAAGTTTCACCAAAATGTCTAAAAGAGCTTTGACCAAGACTCAGTAAGGAAAGCCAGAAGATCACCAGTACAGCGGCCTTGACTGAACCCATACAGGCGATCAGATAGAAGGTTGTGAAGTGATAGATGTTTAAGAATCTTCCTGTTGAGGATATATTCAAAAACTTTAGATAAGCAAGAAAATTAAAGCAATAGGTCACCCTTTTAAGGAACAGGTTGAATGTAGGCAAACTTCCAGCAAGAAGGAAAGGTAGATGTAGACAGACAGAGCTGAAAGAGTTTGACTAGGCAAGGTGCAAGCACGGAGGCACAGTTTCGGAGAACAATAGGAGGGACCCCATCAGGTCCGTAAGCCTTCCGAGGGTTTAGGCCAGCGAGGGCATGGAAAACATCATTGCGAAGAATTTTAATACGTGGCATGAAGTAGTCAGAGGGTGGAAGAGAGGGAGGAACAAGCCCAGAATCGTCCAAGGTAGAGTTTTTAGCAAAGGTTTGAGCGAAGAGTTCAGCTTTAGAAATAGATGTGATAGCGGTGGTGCCATCTAGTTGAAATAGAGGAGGGAAGGAAGAAGAAGCAAAGTTATTGGATATTTTTGGCTAGATGCCAGAAATCACGAGGGGAGTTAGATCTTGAAAGGTTTTGACATTTTCTGTTAATGAAGGAGTTTTTGGCTAGTTGGAGAACATACTTGGTATGGTTCCAGGCAGAAATATAAAGTGCATGAGATTCTGGTGATGGAAGGCTTAGGTACCTTTTGTGTGCCACCTCTCTATCATGTATAGCACAAAGCTGTGTTAAACCAAGGTTTAGAAGGTTTAGGACGAGAAAAAGAGTGAGGAATGTACGCCTCCATGCCAGACACTATCACCTCTGTTATGCGTTCAGCACACAAAGACGGGTCTCTGACACGGAAGCAGTAGTCATTCCAAGGAAAATCAGCAAAATACCTCCTCAGGTCCCCCCAACTAGCAGAGGCAAAACGCCAGAGGCACCTTCGCTTAGGGGGATCCTGAGGAGGGATTGGAGCAATAGGACAAGATAAAGATATGAGATTGTGATCGGAGGAGCCAAACGGAGAAGAAAGGATGACAGCATAAGCAGAAGGATTAGAGGTCAGGAAAAGCTCAAGAATGTTGGGTGTATCTCCAAGACGGTCAGGAATACGAGTAGGGTGTTGCATCAATTGCTCTAGGTCATGGAGGATAGCAAAGTTGTAGGCTAGTTCACCAGGATGGTCAGTGAAGGGAGAGGAAAGCCAAAGCTGGTGGTGAACATTGAAGTCTCCAAGAATGGAGATCTCTGCGAAAGGGAAGAGGGTCAGAATGTGCTCGACTATGGAAATTAAGTAGTCAAAGAATTTTTCATAGTCAGAAGAGTTAGGTGAGAGGTATACAGCACAGATAAATTTAGTATGAGAGTGACTGTGTAGTGGTGGAAAACTCGGAAGATTCAAGAGCGTGGGCACGAGAGCAGGTTAAGTCATTGCGCACATAAACGCAGCATCCAGCTTTGGATCGAAAATGAGGATAGAGAAAGTAGGAGGGAACAGAAAAGGGGCTACTGTCAGTTGCCTCAGACACCTGAGTTTCAGTGAGGAAAAGAAGATGAGGTTTAGAAGAGGAGAGGTGGTGTTTTACAGATTGAAAATTAGATCTTAGACCGCGAATGTTGCTGAAGTTAATGAAGAAAAAGTTGAGGGGGGTGTCAAGACACTTAGGGTCGTCGACAGAAAGGCAGTCCGACCTGGGGACATTTATGGTACCCTCCCCAGATAGGGACTCCAAGGCTGGTGTAGGAGTCGCCATGATGATCTTAAAATTTTTGATTGAAGGGTGTGTGTGTTATTAGGTGCTTGTAGTTTTGTGTGGAGGAAGAGAGTTGTCTTTAGAGGGCAGGCTGTGACTGTCCCCTTGTGTTGTGAGACACAAATGAAAACGTTCAGTGAGGTCACAGCTGTGTTTATTGATAAGTTCACAGCACCCCCTGAACAGTGCTTTAGACCTCACTGGGAGTAATTATCGTTTCGGCAGGAAGTTCCTTCCTGTGAAACATGGAGGAAAGTTCACCAAGTTGTTATGCCCACTTGATATAAAGCTAATGTGTTACAACTTGTCCATGATCACATAGGAGGATATCTTGGGATTAAGAAAACCTTGGACAAAATCCTTAGTTATTTCTATTGCCTAGGGATAGCTCCTGATGTTGCTTGGCCATGAACCCATAGGAGGATATCTTAGGGTTAAGAATCAAAATCCTTAGGTATTTCTATTGGCCTGATGTTGTAGAATACTGTAGATCCTGCCATACATATGAACTGTCTGGTCTCCACTTCACCCGATTCCTATAATGAACGAACCTTTTGCCAAGGTAATAATTGATGTTTTGACTTCTCTACCCGAAACTAGGATTAGTGTAATGAATATATGTTAAGTCTTATGTATACCACAACTAAATATCCAGAAGTCACCGACTTGAGACGTAATACATCAAAATTAATCATACCTGTGTCAACTTGATTTTTCACTCAGCTTGGTCTACCTCGTGTAGTACAATCCGATCAGGGCAGTAGTTTTACTCCAAGCATGTTTCAGCAAGCCATGGCTAACCTGGGTATAAAACAGTATTTAGCTTTTGCATATCACCCTGAAAGTCAAAAGTGCTCTTGAGCGTTTTTACTAAACTTTTAAGAGCATGCTGACAAAATTCTGTTTAGAAAATATTTGTGACTGAGATGAAGGTATTCTATATGTAATGTATGCTATCAGAAGTGCTATGCTAAGCAGGAGAGTCTTGGACATTCGTCTTATAAGTTGTTATTTGGGAGAGATATCAGAGGACAGAAAAGCTACAGGAAGGTTGCTTGGATGAACATGATTCAGTTACTCTTAGTGAATATGTATTAAAAAATGAAGAATAGACTGAAAAGGGCCCAAAAATTAGCTAAAGAATATTTGGTAGGAGCTCAGTCAGAAATGAAAAGACAACATGATAAAAATTAGAACACCAGTGTTTTACTTTTAACGATAACTGTGACCGCCTCAGTCTATGGTTCGTCAGCCAGAGTCAGAACAACACTGGGAGAGGACGGCCCAGTAGAAAACATCTTGGTTTTCTCAATGCACCGCCTTGTTTATTCTGCCTTCCACTCCTGAGCACGAATTCGCATCATCTAAGCCGGATCACATATGAGTTAGTCGATGTCAGGAGGATCGAGTTTTCAGGCTCCATTGGAGCACCTTTCTCATTACCACCAGCTCCTTTGTTCCAACTTCGAAACGGTATGTATGTGAGAGGAGAAAGAAAGATTGACTGAGTGACGGAGTAAGCTGTGTTTCTGCTTATAAAAGTACAAGTATATGAATGCGTCAGAGTGTATGTACATATGTATTTTGGAGAGAGAGAGAGAGAGAGAGAGAGAGAGAGAGAGAGAGAGAGAGAGAGAGAGAGAGAGAGAGAGAGAGAGAGAGAGAGAGAGAGAGAGAGAGAGAGAGAGAGAGAGAGAGAGAGAGAATGTTATGGAAGTATGTATGTGTGTATTTAAGTGTGCATATCAATGACTGCATGTTATCAACCTTATCAGCTTTTTGGTATAACTAGGCTCATTAACTACTGTTTTTTTTTTCTTTCTTTCTTCTTGGGACATAAAAAAAAAAAGTTTTAATTTGACTGACCCGGCCATAGTTCTACTTCATATTAACTTATGTATTTCATTATGGCTAAATATACCAATATAATTAAACTAAAATTTAAACTAAAAATTAAACTAAAATTCTGACACCTTCCCCCCTTAATACTTCGCACGACTAAACGAAGGACTATGTCAAAAGGAGAGGGTCCCGTCTTCAGCAGGTAACTTCTAGGGAAGGCTTTTGGAATAAGACATCTAGAGTGATATGCTGAAAACTTAGAGTCGTTATCAGAAGAGCAGTCCGACCTGGAGACATATGTGGTCCTCTCCCCAGAAAGGGACTCTGAGGCTGGTGTAGGAGTCACCATGATAATTTTGAATTTTTGAGTGAAGGGTGTGTGTGTTATTAGGTGCTTGTAGTTTTGTGTGGAGGAAGAGTTTGTCTTTAGAGGGCAGGTTGTGAATGCTTCCTTGTGTTGTGAGACACAAAAGGAAACGTTCAGTGAGGTCACAGCTGAGTTTAATGATAAGTTCACAGTACCCACTGATCCAGTGTTTTAGACCTCACTTTGAGTAATTATCGTTTTGGCAGGTGCCTACTGCCTCCTCCCTGGATAAATAGTAGATAGCTCCTCATCGTACTGGCGCAATACGTCACGAAGAAACAAAAAACAAAAACAAAACAAAAAAATGTAGATATGTAAGAGTGAAGATTTCATTAAGATGGCAATATACTATTAACGCTTGTGTATAAATTGTACGTGCTAATAAACCTTATGTGCTAAAAGAAAAAAAAAATCTGCTATTAGAAAAGACGTGATTTGTCATGATTTGTTTTCCTTCACACAACTCTACCAGCACTTAATAGATGTACGCCTTTCTCTCAAAATTAGAAACTTAAAATGGCGACTATTAGAACAACCTCGGTGTCCTCGTCCGGAGAGGGGACCACAAATGTCGCCAGGTCAGACTGATCTTTTTTTTTTTTTATGTAGGAAGGACACTGGCCAAGGGCAACAAAAATCTAATAAAAAAAAATGCCCACTGAAATGCCAGTCCCATAAAAGGGTCAAAGCAGTGGTCAAAAATTGGTGGATAAGTGTCTTGAAACCTTCCTCTTGAAGGAATTCAAGTCATAGGAAGGTGGAAATACAGAAGCAGGCAGGGAGTTCCAGAGTTTACCAGAGAAAGGGATGAATGATTGAGAATACTGGTTAACTCTTGCGTTAGAGAGGTGGACAGATCTGGTATCGTCCTTAAGTGTCTTGATATATCTTCTGAACTTTCTCTTCTTTAGCTTCTGCAACACTTACGGCCTTGGATCTAATTTTCAATCTCCTCTGCCAAACCTCATATTTTCCTCACCGATAGACAGGTGTCTGAGGCAACTGAATGAAATGACTGCCGCTTCAGTGCCAGAGACCCATCTCTGTATGTTGATCGCATAATGGAGGTGATAGTGACTGGCATGTAAGCCTGCATTCCTCATCCTTCTTTTTGCTTTAAACTTAGCCTGTTCTCGTGGTATACATGATAGAGAGGCTCCCCAAAACAGATATTTGGACTTTCCATCTCCTAAAATTCATGTTCTTTATACTTCTGCCCAGAGAAATACCAAGTATTTTCAAACTAGCCAAAAATTTACTCATCTTTTTATATATAACTTCTCTCATAACATTCGGCACCTAGACAAAAATATCTTCAACAGCTTTTCTTCATCTTCTCCTCTATTTCAACCTGATGGTACTACTGTCATTTCACCTATCTCTAAAGATGAATTCTTTGGTAAAAACTCTGTCTTGTTTCTTCCTTCTCCACACACTCCAACTTCTTATTAAGAATCTCTGTAATGACTTTTTTTTTTTTTCATGGCCTGACTGGCCATATTCCTTTTACCAACTCTGTCAACATCTATCATTCCATCCTACTGTAAGTTTGCTTACGTTCTGTCTGTTCTTAAAAGGATGACCGCTATAATCCATGAAACTACTGCCATATCGCTTAAATTTCATACATTTCTAAAGATCTTAAATTTATCATCAACAGAAAGATTCATAAACATATATCACTTCACAGCCTTATATTTGATGGTCATTACAGCGGAGCCGTGTCTGCTCTAATTATAATGCCATCACATTCTGTTTGTTGTTATGAGTTATTAGACATATCGTGAGTGTTGTCGTTATTGTTAAATATATGACAGAGTCCTGAATGTTCATTACTTTTCACTTTAATTCACACACAGATTAGTCAGTTAATGATGTACGTAAAAAAAATATTATTTAGACATACTGTAACTTATTGTTTGGAAGACAGTGTTATTTAATGAAAATTTACACGCCGTGACTGATTTAGGAAGGCGTTGTTGTTTACAGATGTTACCGGAGAGAGGATACACTCGTTACAGATAGACTAACCCTACTATTACACTCCCTTTCCCACAGAAGAGAATCACAAAAATTACCCGAATTCTTTAAAATGGTAGAGAGTAATTTTACAATAACAAACAATCGACACAACCCAAAAAGAACGTTGCAGCATACCGATGCTGATAACTAAAACACTTGAATGAAATAAAGACCAATTTTTCCTACCGGGAGACTGATTCTAAGAATGATTAATAAAAAGAAATATACAAAATTAATATTTGTTTACCAGGGATTATGACATGAACGCTTGTGATGACTGATAGTAAATTATTAATTAGCGATGAATACTTGCTGAGTCAAGCAACTGAAAAGTTACGCTACATTTATAAGGAATAACTATTTCGACACACACAAACGTTAGACTAGACAATCTAACAGTTAGACATGTTCAACATTAAGCCACTGAATCAATATCACTTATAAAACATTTAAGTTTTGTCACTGTCCCTAGAAAATACATTTTACTAACTTCTGATGAAAAAAAGGGTAATTTATGATTCACATGCATGACACCAGCCTTATATAGGAGAAGCAACTAGGACACTCGATACTTGGAAGCTCTAATTAGACAGTCGGCGCGGAAGTAAATATCCCTTATTTAATCTCTGATCATGGGCAAATTGCATAATTATTATTGGTTTTGTGATGAAGTTGGATTCCTTCCCGACCAGTTTCGGTGAAAAATTCCACCACTGAATGTATAACACGCTTAAAATCGTAAAATAAAAATCTTATCGTTATCAAGTAACTGACAATATGTGTGCGTGGGATTCCTCAAACGTACATATTTATTTTATACCTCCCATTACGCACTCGGCAAGTCCACACAAGCTTGTCTGTCTGTCGGTATGTCCTACCATCGATCACATGGTGTTCAGCACAATATAATACATGAGAAAATAACTATTTGCTCTTCCCCGCATTGTATAATGGCCATCAGACTGCAGATATTCTGGCTTTCTTTACGGAGTCTTTTTTTTTTTTTTTTGGGTGGGGATGTAATAAAACCTTTGCTATTGCACTAGGCATATTAAAAGCTCTCGGCACGTCCACACAAGCTTGTCTGTCTGTCGGCATGTCCTACCATCGATCACATGGTGTTCAGCACAATATAATACATGAGAAAATAACTATTTGCTCTTCCCCGCATTGCATAATGGCCATCAGACTGCAGACATTCTGGCTTTCTTTACGGAGTCTTTTTTTTTTTTTGGGTGGGGGTGTAATGAAACCTTTGCTATTGCACTAGGCATATTAAAAGTATTTGATGGAGTCTGGCAGAAAACTATATTTTCCGGACTATCCTCCTATGGCTTATATCCTTCCCTCTTTAACTTCATCTTAAATCTCATGTGTGATTGTTCTGTTGCTGATGTGGTAGATGGTCAATGATTCTTCTTAACCTATTATCAGTGACATTCCCCCTGTGTTGTGTGATGTTACCCACTTTCTTTCCATTAATCAGCATTAACCTTCTATACTAAACTTATTGTTTTATTCACGTCTTTTTTTATAGACGCCCAAGCCTTTAGAAATTAAACAACTCAAGCAAGGAAGTCACAAAATTACTGGGTTCTGATCTTTCTGAAATGTTATTATTGGAGAAGATCAGATTTTGTGTGGTTCAATGCCTCCAAAACAAATCCATCCATATATGAACTCTACATAGTCTTTCATATAGCCATTCCCTCTTTTTCATTGCATATTCTCGGTCTGACCTTTAATAATAATTTACACTGTAAACTTCACATTTAATCTATAGCTAAAGGTGCCTCTATAAAGTTAGGCGTTCTGAATTGTCCATGCCAGCTTTTCTTATCCCCCTTTCAGTTGCTAATTTTGTACAGTGGCCTTCTTGATCATTGTGTAAAGTAGGCTTCACATGCATGTCATGTTCCATTCGCGCTGGCCTTCTGGATACGATAAAATCAGAAGCCTTTTGTCTTATCAACTACTCTCCTCTAACACTATCTATAATTTTTCTGAATATTGCATTTCTTGCTTTCTTTTACCACTATTTTCAAGCTAACTGCATTTCTATCTTCCCTGGCCTCGCTGCACAAGGCTTTTTACTTTCCCTCATCCCTTTTCTGTTTACTTTTCTAATGTAAGAGTTTTTTTTTTTTTCTGATAAACTCTAGAACTCCCGGCTTTCTTTTACATTTTCCCCTTCTGATGACAAACTCTTTCAAGAGGGAGGTATGAAAACACTTATCCACCAGCTTTGAATAATTCATTTGGTTGTTCTTTTTTAGTGACTAGCACCTCACTGGACTTTTTTCCCTTTTTTTTTTTTTGATCTAAGCCAGTGGTTTTCAAACTTTTTTTTTTTTTTCAGCGTGTTACCTAGTTTAACATGGTACATTCGATGTGTTACTAATTTCACATAATGTCAGGATTGATGTACATGGCTAAACCTTAAAATACTTAAGTTTTATTTCACTTTATCTTATTTTATTTATTTATTTATTTATTTTCATTTTTATTTCACATATCTATTGACTATTGCCAAATACGTCAAGAACATTTTTATCATCAGTCACTAGGATGGATGGGGTTACATGCTTGAAACAGGCTTGGGTAGTGAGTGACATATACTAGACATGTCATGATCAGAGTTGCTGAGTGATTGTGCCTTGAAGTATCCTTGTCAAAATGCTTCTGGCCTGCCACATACTTAGACACATCTTTCTTATTATTTATTTATTTATTTGTTTATTACTGCACAGTAATTTTTAATAATTATTATTATTCGTTTTAACTTTCAACAATATACTAAGAATAAGATGATTTTCATCTTGATCCCAATTGCCGCAATGCTTTCTTTATTTCCAGAATTCTTTCTCTTTTTTTTTTTAAAGTAAGTAAGAGTAAAAATACTTAGTAGTGAGTCTAGCAGTACTCCTAGGAGGCTATTAACACAAGCACTGCCCACTTCATTGCAGATTGATGAAGTGAGGAACACTGATGCCTGTCGACGTGCCAGTGGATTATTCGCGTCTGAAGCTGTTATGCATCTTGGAGGGTCCGGGAGAAGCTGTGCTTTCACACGCTCTGAAATGTGGCACAAACAAGACCGCTTCCGTCAACCTCGTAGACTACCTAAGAAACCTCCCAGAAACTTCGACGGCCAACTACTGCGTGCTGAACGGTGATAAAAAAAGGAAGGCGTTTACTGGCCCTGAGAAGAGACAGATTGCAGATGATCCCTCATGCCAGACATTTGATATGACATTGCTCCACAAGTGTATAAGACTCGCCTGTGAAAATGTTGCAGGATTCAGTGATCCAAGTTGGCAAGATGATAATGTAATGGAGGGTTTGATCACTAAGATAAAGCAAGAAAGAAATGTCTTAGTGCATGAGAGGCCTCAGATGACAGAGGAACACCAGCTCCTTGAAAAAGTCAAGGAGCTTGAGAGCCTCTTCAGCAGATCCCTTCGAGCTATTAAAGACAAGTACGGAGTCTCTGAGGCTGAGACCACAAACGTCAGAGACAGCATTACAAGGAAGATGCAAGATATATTGCAGGCCTTTACTGAGAAAGTATTTTTAGAAATGAGCCTTAAGAAGCGGCTTGATTTCTTTAAGAATGAATCAGTGGGTCATCTAAGAAATATCTATAAAAAATCAGAATTTTTTGATCCACTGTCCTTTCTCAGTGGATCGCCAGAAGAACGGGTACATATCCAAACTATATTCTCAAAACCTGTTCTTAAACAGCAACCGAAAGACAATGAAACTGACTTTTTTGATGTATTGAAATTCTTAAGACCAAATATTCAAGGCTCGCAATTTTCACATGTTCAGCCACAACTTGTTGTAGTCAGTGGGCTGGCTGGAAGTGGGAAGACCACCCTGCTCACTTTCATCTTGTCAGAGTGGCTTAAAGAAGATTGTGACCGCAGCGTCAGACACCTGGAGGAGTATAACATTGTCCTGCGCATTATGTGCCGGGATAGAGAAGCCGAGACTCTGCAAGAGTTTCTGGATCTGGTCCTCCCATCTAGTCTATCAGTATTTAATGAGCCTTTCATGAGCTTTCTAAAGCATTGTAAAGTGCTCTTCCTGATAGATGGATTGGACGAGCTTAACAACTCCTCTGAAAAACTCTTGAATGACATTCTCTTAGCAGGGAAATATAACAGAAATTTCTCAATTCTCGCAACCTCACGTCCGGAACGAGTGAACGACTTCTTGGCAAACACGCGAAGGGACTATCAGCAATGGCACATATCTATCGAGGGGATTCCTGTCACTGAGAGAATTAACTTTGCATTACAATACAGCACCTCCACAAACCAAGATAGGTTGAGGGAGCTGATAGCAACAAAAGGTGATATGAAATTATTTCAGCTTCCACTTAACATATTATTCCTAGTGACATTATTTCAAGAAAATCCTAATTGTATTAAGGACAACACGACACAGTCTAACTTATACACCAACATCCATGAATGGTGCATAGAAAAGCTGCACAACAGAATATCTGTACACGCGATATGGGGGAGGAAGAAACCAGAGACCCGCAAAGTAAGAATAAAAAGAGTGCTGAAAGAGATGTACCAAATGGCTCTACAAGGCCTGCTACAGGACAGACTGAGTCTCGCAGACGAAGACATTGAACGGTTGGCGGATTGTTGTGAGAAAGAGGACCTGCCGAGCCAGGAAGTCCTGGGAGCCTTCTTCAATCTGCGATCGTCCGTCACCAACAGAGTAGTCCGAAGACAATACTACATACCACATAAAGGAATGTTAGAGTACTTTGCTGCTCAACATATCATGCACTGCCTTCAGGATAGATCTCTCCCAAATTCAGGAGCTATAATCTGCCTGTTGCGTGACGCCATTCAGCCAAAGACAGAGGTTTTACATATTCGGAGTCTTCGTAACCTATTCTGGCAGTTGGCATGCCTCTTGAGCAAAGCAGACTTGCCAAAACGCTCCGAGACTATAAAGGAAGTGATACACCTACTCGCGGAGACAGGCCTAAGGTGGCGTGAATGGTTATCACTAGTGGAAGACACATTTTATGAAGAAAGCATTCTGCACGGCATCGCTCATCGTGTCACAGAAAACCCTCCTGATGACAAATTATTAATAGAAAACACAACGTTGGCCAGCGCTGCGGCACTGCTCCCGCGTATTCCCGCAACAACAGTGATATTACGACTGGAGAACGAAAAAGTGAATGTGAAGCATGTTGGAGCCTTGACTGGTCACCGTTTTAGAACGCTGAATCTGTGGCACCATTTCAAGAACCCTGGCCAGATACCAGCCTCGGACTCCGTGCTTCGAGCCATAGAGAGGTGAAATTTTCCATCATTAGTGTGTTAATATGTGTGTGTGTGTGTGTGTGTGTGTGTGTGTGTGTGTGTGTGTGTGTGTGTGTGCGTGTGTGTGTGTGTGTGTGTATATGTGTGTGTGTGTGTGTGTGTGTGTGTGTGTGTGTGTGTGTGTGTGTGTGTGTGTGTGTGTGTGTGTGTGTGCATTATTATTTTTATTATTTATAATAATAATAATAATAATAATAATAATAATATATTATTATTATTATTTTTTTTTTTTTATTATTATTATTATTATTATTATTATTATTATTATTATTATTATTATTATTATTATTATTATTAATATCTTTATTATTATTATTATTATTATTTTTATTATTATTATTATTATTATTATTATTATTATTATTATTATCATTAGCAGTAGCAGTAGTAGTAGCATTAGCAGTAATAGTAGTTTTATAGTTATTATTATTATTATTATTATTATTATTATTATTATTATTATTATTATTATTATTATTGTTATTATTCCTCGAGCGAAGCGAAAGGGTTGTTGCCGCACATATGTATAACCTACCGCTCCGCGGTGGAGGGTATAACGATGATTTGGCCGGGAGCACTGTCTATCGCATATAAAAATTGCGATTTGAGCACCGAAAGCACCTCCCGATAAGTAACTTTTGACAGAGCATCTTTCTTACTTTATGCGTGCGCGCATAGGAAAAAAAGTGAGTGAAAGAAGTCAGAGAGGAACAGTATTTTCAACATATATTCAAAAGATGGACGGGGAAAAAGTACTCCGTAAAGCGGATGGACCTACAGTTCAACGTGGATTCCGAAGCAAAGGATAGTGTGAGCAGGCGAGCGGAATGGAAAGGATTGTTGGAGATGGCAAGCAGTTGTAAAAATCAAGCGTACCTCTAGAGAGCAGAGGGTTCATTTTCATTATTGTGTCCTCATCTGAACCATGGTACAATAGTTATAGTTTGACTTAGAAAAAGAGAGTGCCAGAACGGAATGGATTGTCACAGTATAAAGGATTGTAGAAGTGTTAGCAGAAGAGCATCGCTGAAAAACAGAGGGGTCATTAGGTTCAAGTGGTCTCGTCCAAACCACGGTGGAAAGTGTAGTCGAAGAGGGAAGGAGAGGGGAACGAAAGAGTGAGTTTAGCAGCAGGGGAGGTGGAAGGAAGCCTCTGTATAGCAAAGGGATCATTCAATTATCATAGCATCATCCGAAACACAGAAGAAAAGATGTAGGTCATGAAAAAAAGGAAAAAGGACACAGTGTGACATCAGTGGGGTGGGGAAGCAACAATCAGGTCCCAGCTCCCGTCACACCACTGCAGTTGTGTACTTCCCTTAGCAGGATACCGCATACAATGATACTGTTCCCACAGCAGTGGCCCCTGGTAATTAATTCCCGATGTTGGTTACATACTAAAGGAGAACCAGCAGATCACAGACAGTCACAGGTCGAAAAGTAGGAGTAGAGACTGTTAACTCGGAGATATCTGTGTTCTGACTGTGTCTGTGTTCTCTTCCCAGGGGATTCGTACCTGCACTTATATTTCAGTAATGTTTCGTAGTTATCGGTTACGTACCTCATCAGTCTCGCTGCGGATGTCCGTCTGTCGCTGCTGTCTGCGTAGTTATGCCTCGCTGCCAGCTTCCTGAGCGGAGCCATTGCTTCACAGCCTAGTAGGTAGTGGATGAGAGGTTCCTCCGTGGAGGCTTCGCAGTGCTTGCACGATACTCCATTGTAGTCATCGCCGAGCGATCTGACAGTGGGGAAACCTAAGCGTAATCGATCAATACTTACTCTGCTATTTCTTGTGACGGAGCTTGGTAGTGACAGTGGCTAACCGTCCGTTGCTAGCGCTTACCACTTTAGGGTGGCAGAATGCGCTTCCGCATCTCTCTACAACTTTCTTCTTTTCTGTGTAGTCGCCGATCTTGCCAGTCTTTTAATTTGCTGAAAACTGAGAGAGACATTAATTACTGGTCGGTCCTATGTCATTACCCTCTAATTTCCACTTGAGACAGTTCAGAACCATTCTCGCACCTCTACGCAGTTTAAGTACGAGATTGGTCTGTTCTTAGTATGCTCATTGGGTTTTGGTATGGGGTGCATGAGCGCAGTTTCCCAGCTGTCAGGTAGCCATCTTGCCAGCCAAGAGGCATTGATAAGAGCAAGTAGAGCCATCTCGTCTGTTGGACCATGCTTCTCAGCATGATGTATGTCATTTTGTTCATATCTAGAGCGGTGTTTTTTACCTGTTTTCTTAGATTTTTGTATTTCTTGCAGCGTGAAACGCTGATCGGTGGGGCTGGGTGCTCGTTAGCCGTGTGTGATTCGCTGTAGAATCAGCTCCTGACATATCTGGGCATTTGTGAGAAGTTGCCATGTGGTGGCTCTTTGCATGAAAGAAAACAAACCTCTCAGCTTCCTCCCCGGCATTGGGATGCGTAGGAGGAGACTTCTTTTTTCCTCCTGTCACGCAATGGAGGCAGGACCAGAGTTGTTTGAATAATGTGAATTTGCTGAAGCCTTCACTCCATTCCAATCACTTGTTGTGCATGAGCCAGCATCTATCTAAGAAGCTCAAGGTTAGCCTGGAAGTCTGTCCTGCGAAAAAAGACTTTCGCAGTCGGTTCACCCGTATATATTTCTTTAATGTAATTACTGTGGAACAGCCAGTTTTTGGTTGGTGGTTTGTAGCTGATGGTGACCGGGATTGTCTTGTTGGCAGAGATTAGCGCGTTCGTAATATCTTTGTTGAACTGGTCGAGGTTATCTGTGAGCGCTTAACTTCTCCATCATGCGGCCATTGCCCTACGAAACGCAGCCCAATCCTGAAACACCACCTGGGTACCTCAAGTTGTTTTTGTGGGTCGTTACCACCGCGAAGTCTTCACTAGTCAGTGTCAGGTATAGTGTCCATTCAGCTTTCTTTGGCAGGGCAACTGAAACGATGGTAAGGTCCAGGGGATTCATAACAGGAGGGTTGGCATACCTGTGTTAAACAATCTGATCCTCAGTAGCTTTTCCAGTAATTTTGCAAGATGTCACCCTGCGTTGTTGGATGGACTCCTGGAGTGAAAGATCTCTTGGTGAGCAATGAGTCCCCACTAATGAGAAAGTAAGCTCTGACGCTGGTTTCGTTCTTATGTGAGCAATGAGTCCCCACTAATGAGAAAGTAAGCTCTGACGCTGGTTTCGTTCTTATGGGGACGGAACAGTCGTGGACCATCCTGCTGGATGATTAGCGGTCTCGCGCGCTGTTTCTTCTGCTTCCTCTCAACCTTGGTCGTGTGTGATATGCGCGCAGCATACTGCTGCCACTGTCTCCCCCCTCATGATGTCGCCAGTCCTCTTGTTTGCTATTGTTATTGGTGATGTACATGGCTTCTAATATTCTTCTCGGGCCACTCGCTAATACTTCTGCGCATTTCCACTTTGTTAAGTGCCCTGCCTTGTCCACATGGTCTGTCAGGGCACTAGACAGGCCTCTCATGGGCGAAGTGCCTCTTGTCTGCTCTGAGTTCCTTTTTGTCTGGTCGCAAGTCCCCTTATTGTCTCGCTGTTGAAGTTGGTGTCGCAACTATCGCAGGGAATTCGGTATACCACGCTTTCCTTGTTTTTTTTTTTTTTTCTGTGGTAACCAACTTTCTTATACGTGTATACGACTTCCCGCACACGCTGACTATAGCGAATCCAGCATTATGGAAGGGTGTCCCCAGGGCAAGTGTGAGGTCCAATCCCGGGACGATCAATGAAACCTTCGGCTTTTCACTGTTACATTCCAATATTTCCAATATTTTTCTAGTTCCATCAGGAAACTCTTCGGGTATCTCAGCTCCAGGAACGTTGTTGATGTAGACTTCTTCACTAACATACTGTTCACTGCATATACTGTACGCGTCTACGATGGCGCTGTCTTGTTGGTGGAACACGAGTCTTTTTAACAGGATAGTGATTGTTTTGGTGACTGCAATCACCAACGCTGCAGGAATACTGATATATCAGACTCGTTTTTATAGGTCGGTGTTGGATGGTAGACAGCTATTTCTTTCAAGATGAGGCCAGGTTTTTGTAGAAAATTGTGAATTGTTTGAGTTCTATGTCTAGGTCGGTATAATGGTATAATTTGGCAAACTTCTTGCAAGGTAAAAAGGTGGTTGCTGATAGACAGAGCTGGCAGGGCGTGTTTATTTTATTTATTTATTTATTTATTCACTATTATTATTGTTGTTGTTTTTTTTAGGTAGGGAGGGGTACCAACAAGAACCCAAGAGCATAGTTTCGGAGAACAATAGGAGGGATCCTCTCAGGTCCATTAGCCAGCCATCCGAGTGTTAAGGCCAATGGGGTCATGGAAAACATCACTGTGAAAAACTTAATGGGTAGCAAGAATTAATCGGAGGGTGGAGGAGTGCCCTGAATCATCCAAGTAGGAGATTTTGGCAAAGGTTTGAGAGATCAGAGATCAGAGATCAGCTTTTAATAATAATAATAATAATAATAATAATAATAATAATAATAATAATAATAATAATAATAATAGTAATAATAGTAATAATAATAATATTAATAATAATAACCAGATAATAAATGCTTGAAGCTGCGGAGCAACTTAAAGGACCCTGCCCCAGCGACTGAGGGACTTCTAATTTTTTGTTGCGTAGCAGACCTGTCTTATGTACACGCCACGCCAAGTTTGCCAATGTGCCTCATCATGCTATAAAACAGGTGGGGGGGAGGAGCAGAATACTTCCTAGATATTTTGCGGACTCTGCTGAAGATCTCGGTGAGTGGTGTGCGAACTGTGATGGAAGACACATAACTCTCCCAAGACTACTGCAGAGCCCTCTTTAAGGTGCCGCGAGCACGGGCACGCTCTCGTCGAAAAGCCTCCAAACAGTGGACATCCCCACGATGTCGTCGAAAACGAGAAAAGGCAGCACACTTTTGAACAGCGGCTGTACAATCCGCATTCCACCATGGTACAGGACCTTTAGGAAACCGGCCAGAGGTCTTAGGGATGAATTGAATAACACCGGAGTGCAAGACATCAGTAAGTTGTAGCCTCATCGCAGTTTCCCATCTCATCCACTGAGCGGGCAGAGGTGGCGAGTTTCTTGAATAGGTGCCAATCCGCCTTATCTAGCCGTCATTGGGGAGGACGTGACTGTGGTGCAGAATCAGTTGACTCCTATAAAATTGGGAAGTGATAACTCCCATATAGGTCCGGTAAAACAGTGGACGTCCCCATGATGTCGCCGAAGGCAAGAAAAGGCGGCAAACGTTTCTTAAACAGTGGTTGTAGAATCCGCATTTCACCATGGAACAGAACGTTTAGGAAACCGGCCAGAGATCTTAGGGATCGGACTGAATAGCACCGAAGGGCAAGAGATCAGTATGTTGTAGTTTCATCGCATTTTACCCTCTCTTCCACTGAGTGGGCAGAGGTGGTGAGTTTCTTGAATAGGTGCCAATCCGCCTTATCTAGCAGCCATTGGAGAGGACGTGACTGTAATACAGAATCAGTTGACTCCTATAAAATTAGGAAGTGATCACTCCTACATAGGTTCAGTAAAACTTTCCAGTTAATATCAAGAAAAAAATTAGAGGTACGGAGAGAGATCTATTGTTGTAAAATTACCGGTTGACTATGGAAGTGGGTCACGTCTCCAGTGTTTAAAATCTCTAGTTCTGAATCTTCGATAAAAGAAGCGAGTAAAAGATCACGGAGGTTCACAACGTCATCCCACAAAAGATGGCGACCACAGGAGAGGGAAGAGCATTTAAAAGGTTATGAAGCTCATTCCTTTCTATACTGGGAGACAGATACAAACTGTACAATGTATAAAAAAATATTTATAAAAACCATAACAGCAACAACCTGCAACGGTAAGTGAAGTCGTAAGTGGATAAAATGAATATCTTTTCTAACAAAGATGGAAGTGCCACCATGATGGCCCTCACCAGGAATTGGAGTTGAGAAGAAAGCACGATATCCAGGAGGACTGAAGTGAGTGGAGTCTCCGAGCATTGTCTCTTGCAAAGAAATGCAAACAAGAGAAATCCTAGAGATCAACACCCAGAGTTCCTCCCAGGAGGCACACAAAGCGCGACAATTCCACTGCAGAACCGAGAGAGGGATGGCTCAGCCTCTTGAAGGACACTCCCATGATGGAAGCAATTCCTAAGTATTAGCGTGTTTTTTCACAGCTGAGAGAAACAACTTATTTACAGCAAGAATAAGTATTTTTAGAAGAGAAGGACAAATAGAGGTCCTATCATTGCATCATCCAGAGCAATAGCTTAAACAGTCAAAGGTATGAGTGAGATGAAAGTGCGACGAATCTGCTCTGACCCAAATTGAGAATACGCGAAACAATTACCATAAACAAATAAATTATTGAAAAATTATTCACCAAATATCATACAATACTGAGAGAGAGAGAGAGAGAGAGAGAGAGAGAGAGAGAGAGAGAGAGAGAGAGAGAGAGAGAGAGAGAGAGAGAGAGAGAGAGAGAGAGAGAGAGAACGGTCGCCTGTCCTTTTCACTAAGGTGTTAAACCGGTAACTGGTCCTGTGGACCAGTTACCGTTACAGCTCTAGGGGAATTCCCCTTCTCTGGCAATGTCCAAATGTTCTTCCAGGAGTAAAACCACTATAGGTAACTTACTTGGGTGGCGAGGTTTATCTGGTCTTACGTTGCTTGTAGGAGTATTGAGTAACTGGTGTAGGGATTGATATACCCGCACACGAGTCTCTGAAACTCCTGAAAACACCGGAGGAGAATTCCTAGACAAAGACGGTATAGTATCGCTCATGGAGGAGTAGTTGTTCGGCAGAGAAACCCTCTATATCCATATCGGAATTGGATGAATCACTTTTATTGATTACGTCTGGCTCAGGGACATCTGACACTCCCATAGGGATTTTTCTAAGAGAGGTGCCAGTTGAGTCTAGACACTCAGCAGATCCCGGAAATGTTTCTGCTAGGACTGAGGAGGAAGCGTGGGAGAATCGTTAGTATGTAGCTGTGGCGGCTTAAAAGTCTTGTAAGTCGTTCATTGTTGGGAATCAATGGGGGCGTGGACATCAACAATATGAACTTTTGTACGAGGAGTCTGTGATGTAGCTGGTGAAGATGCAATGGAGGGCTTTGCTGAAGATGTAATGGAGATCTTGGTTGAAGATGCAGAGGAGGTGACACTTTTCCAAACAGAAAACCTGTTGCAGATGGTAAGTGAAGGAACGTTCCTGTTCTCACAGGAACGGGAATAAACAATTGATGGTTGAGAAAGCCGATAAGGTGTTGCAGCCTTTTTATCTGCGGTAGAAGTAGAAGAACTAGAGTGAAGGGAGGAGGTCGTACAGGCCCTGGTTGTAAATGCGTCCTTTACAATAATTGAATTTTCGATGTACATTTTGGTGTAGAAGGGCATGGTAGATGGATGAGCATCATCGCCTAAGTTAAATCTTTAGCTCGGATCAAGGCACTTTTGCCATATTTCTTGATGTTATTTGTAGGAAGTATTCCAATCTCTCTTTCTAGATACTTGGCAGCGTGCATAAAGTTTCCTCGACCTTCCCTATAATATGCCACAAACAAGTAAGGTGTAGGTGGATGGCGAGCTTTGGGAGCTCGTTCTTCAGCATCAAAGACATTAGGACAATAATCATTCTCGCTGTCAGCTCCATTGCTTGATAGAATGACTTCAGCAAGACAGAGTCGCAGAGGACTTATTGCCTCAAGAGCAGCTTTGGCAGCAACATCTGATGTGAATGTCATGTAACACCTATTAGAGAAACAATCGCTGTCATATTTGAGACGGATACATAAGAACATAAGAACATAAGAAATAAGGGAAGCTCAAGAAGCGACCAAGCTTACACGTGGCAGTCCCTGTATGAAATATACCTACCTATTTCCACTTATCATCCCCATCCATAAATCCGTCTAATCTTCTCTTAAATCTCCCTATTGTCTTAGCACTAACAACATGATTACTGGGTCCGTTCCACTCATCTACCACTCTATCTGAGAACCAATTTCTTCCTTTCTCTTTCCTAAACCTAAATTTTTTCAAGCTTGAATTCGTTATTTCTTGTTCTATCCTGGTTGCTGATCGTAAAAATTTTGCTTATACCCTCCTTATTATAACCCTTATGCCACTTAAAAACTTCTATCAGGTCTCCTCTTAACCTACGCCTCTCTAAGGAATGTAAATTTAACAGCTTCAATCTTGTCTCGTAAGGAAAACTCCTCAACCCCTGTATTCTTTTAGTCATTCTCCTCTGTACTGATTCTAATAGACCTACATCCTTTCTGTAATGTGGGGACCAGAACTGCACAGCGTAGTCTAGATGAGGTCTGACCAGCGCCAAGTATAACTTTAATATTACTTTGGGCCTTCTACTTTTAAGACCCCTAAAAATTAATCCCAATACCTGGTTTGCCCTATTTCTGGCCTCCATGCATTGTTTTCCAAGACGGAGTTCAGAGATAACTATAACTCCTAAATCTTTCTTGTGCCTTGTAGCTACCAGAGTTTCGTTGTTTAATGTGTACTTATTGTGCGGATTTCCTCTACCCACTCTAAGTACTTTGCATTTTGTTTATATTAAACTGCATTTGCCATCTGAGCGTCCATTCATTCATCCTATCTAAATCTGCTTGCAAGGCGATGGCATCCGATTCTTACCTAATCAATCTACCTATACGAGTATTTGTGTCATCTTCAAATGTACTAACATCACTACTAATTCCTCTATCCAAGTCATTGATATATATGTGGCATCCCACTAAATTACATGACCCCACTCAGATTTAGAGCCGTTTATTACAACTCTTTGTCGCCAGTCGCTTAGCCATGACCTTATCCAGCGTAACACCCTCCCATCTATCCCGTGTGCCCTAACCTTTCTCAGGAGCCTTTGATGGGGTACCTTGTTAAATACTTTACTAAAGTCCAGATGTCATAACTATCACCATTATTTACTGCCTCATACGCTTTACTGTAAATACAGTACTGAGTGAATAGCACGGTATGACATGGAGGCATAGACATTAATGATCGTGAGAGTGTCAAGACAGGACTTAATAACTGACTCAAGACAGAGTACGAGCTCCCGCATGCACAATACCATCAAGACCAGAGGATAACGTATCAAGGGCCTGGTCGACTCCTCGTCGAGGACGAGAGAGGTTTTAATATCTACCCATATGGATATTATAATTATAATAATAAAATAAAATTGGCTCTAGGTACCAATAGAGACCGCCTACTGGGACAATGAAGGGAGTGAGCGCTGGCCGCCATGAACGGGGTACCTCATCCCCATGTGGCCTACTCGTTTTAAAAAAAAGAGTCCCCTCATGATTCAAAAGTTTGTCCACCCGACAACGTATTCCACCCCAGACAACCAAACATCCAACTCAGGATGACCTCAAAAGAAGGTCCCTCTGGTGAGCAGCACGTTGATCCGTACTGGCAGCCTAACTCTGGGAACCATTTAGTCTGGTCCTTCAGTGGCGACCTTGCTATCATGGGTAGCGCTCTCTCTTTAAGAAGGGTGAAACAGGAGCCGTAAAAAGTTATCTTTTAGGTGTAATTGAAATTGCAATTTTTATAAGCGATGGACACCAAAAGGTACTCCTGGCCAGACCATCGTTATACCCTCCAGGTACCAGGCGGAGTGGTGGATTCTAGAGATGTCCGGTAACAAAATTAGAACCCGTCGCTTCGCTCGGGAAATTATTAACAGTGTATTTATAGATGCATATGATACATAGGCAGCCAATGTCTTAAAATATATATTTGAGGTAGAAAGAAAACAATAAAAGCAATGGGAATACCACTAAACCGGATGCAAGTTATATGGTAGATTATAAAAATGGAGAATAAATGGGGAAAATTAAGAACAGAGAAATGAAAAAAAAAAAATGTAAAAAGATAAAATTGACTAGAATGACAAACAAGACTAGGAGTGACATCAGTGGTTATTAATCAGCATGACTAGACTGGGGACGGTGCTGTACTTGTAGTGGTCTGTGTGGGCTCTGATGGGAACCAACTTGTCACAAGCGCATAGGGCTTGATCTTTGTGCCCTGAGGCACCCTGCACACGAGGGGTAGGAAGCTGGACACCTCTCCCTGCATACACATAGCCTGGCGGCGACCGGAGGTCAGCAAGGAGATGAGACACTCTCTGATGCCTATGGATGCTGCCTTGGAGAGGATTATGGTGTAGTTCACGATGTCAAATGTTTTGCGTAAATCGATGAAACTACAGACGGCAGATGTTTTCCGTTTATCCAGGGTTTTCTAGGGAAAATTGGAAGCTGATGAGGCAGCGTGTAGTGGATGAGCCCCTCATATTGCCAAATAGCCGAACGTCAACCCTGGGTGCCAGATTTTCGTAGAAATAGATATGATGGCAGTGGTGGCATCAGGTTGAAGTAATAGAAGGAAAGGTGAAGAAGAAAAAAAGTTACTGGTGATGCTGTTGGCTAGGTGCTAGAAGTCATGAGGGGAGTTAAATCTTGAAAGATTTAGGCACTTTCTTTATTTATGAAGGATTTTTTTTGTTAGTTGGGGAACATGATTCTGTAAGAGGTTCAGGTGATGGAAGGTTCAAGTATCTTTTGTGGGCCAACTCTATATTATGTATGACACGAGAACATGCTGTGTTAAGCCAAGGTTTGGTAGGTTTAGGTCGAGAAAAGAATGAGGAGTATATACCTCCATGCCGGACACCATCACTACTGTTATGTACTCAACACACGGAGACGGGTCTCTGACACCGAAGCAATAGTCATTCCAAGGAAAATCAGAATAGTACCCTCATAGGTCACTCCAATTTGTAGAGGCATAGCGCCATAGGGACCTCTGCTTTGGGGGATCTTGAGAAGGAATTGGAGCGAGAGGACAATATACAGATATGAAGTTTTGATCGGAAGAGCCCAGCGGAGAAGATAGGATGACAGCAAAAAGCAGAAGGATTAAAGGTTTGGAAAAGAAAAAAAAGAAAAAAAGAAAAAAAATGGTGGGGAGTATCTTCAAGACAACCAGGAACACGAAAAGTGTGTTGCACCAGTTGTATTGTAAATTTAAAGCCAAGTTCACGAGAATGGTCAGTGAAGGGAGAGGAAAGCCAAAGCTGGTGGTGAACATTAAAGTCTCCAAGAATGCAAATCTCTACAAAAGGGCAGAGTCAGAGTGAGCTCCACTTTGTAAATTAAGTAGTCAAAAATTTATTTATTTATTTTATTTTATTTATTTATTTTTTTTTATTTACTTATCTATTTACTTTTTTTTTGATGGGGGTCTGAGGAGTTAGGTGAGAGTTATTTAGTTTGAGAGTGACTCTTTAGTGGTAGCAAAATGGAGAATTCGGAAGATCAAAGAGCGTGGTTAAGAGAGCAGGTTAAGTCGTTGCGCACGTAGACACAACATCCAACTTTGAAATGACAATAGGAGGTAACAGAGAATGGGCTACTATCAGTTGCCTTAGACATCTACCTTTAGGTGAGGAAAAGAAGATGGGGTTTAGTAGGAGAGAGGTGGTGTTCACAGATTGAAAATTGAATGTTGGAGAATTTAATGGTGAAAGATGATGGGGTGTCAAGATACTTAGTCAATTACCAGTTAGTTCCCAGTTGGTAACACTAACTCGACAGGAATTTTGCGCAGGAATATTGCCTGCATGAAGAAAAAAAAAGATTTGATAAATACGAGGTTGCAGTTTAATTTTTCCTGTCTAATCTTTCTAGCATTGTAATTATAACGCCATTCACATTTCAAGATAGGCATTTCAGGTGATTTCACTCGTCTCCATTTTTGTACAATTTCCATTATGTTACCATCGTGAAATCACAGGCTAACATCTCATCACCCAGCAACTCATCTTTATTATTGAGAAGCTCATTCAACATACCAACAATGACGTGTTCATAAACTATGATCTGACCATCCTTTTGTTGACACAATTTCCTTTCATATGTGTGTGTGTCTGTGTGTGCGTGCGCGCGTGTGTGTGTATGTGTGTGTGTGTGTGTCATTCACACGGCTTCTGGTCACCCAGCTACCCGTTACCCTAGAGAAAGAGCTCAAAGCTCACGGTGACCGATCTTTCGGTAGGACTGAGATCACTCATACACCACACACCGGGACAACGAGACCACAACCCCTCGGGTTATATTCCGTACCTACTTGCTGTTAGGTGAACATGGGCTACACACATTAAGAGGCTCGTCCATTTGCCTCGCCGCGCTGGATATTCGAATCCTGGTCTTCTCGATTGTGACCAGAGCGTGTTGACCACTACACTACGCGGTGTGTGTGTGTGTGTGTGTTTGTGTGTGTGTGTGTAATTAATAATAATAATAATAATGATAATAATAATAATAATAATAATAATAATAATAATAATAATAATAATAATAATAATAATATTAATAATAATATTCGTATTATTAATCTTGCAGCCTTACATATGAAAATCCATGTTAGTTAATATGAAGCATATTAACTAACATGGTAACATATATAATACATCTTACGTATACATTAACCCTAAGGAAGTATCTTACATTTTGATACTATGTCAGCCGTATGGCGCCTGTCAACCTAGTAGACTAAGTAAGTCTTGGATGGTCAGCCTCACTGTGTGTAGATATTTCTTTTAAGAATTTGTTTCTCCTACCTAAGCAGCTGGTCACAACTCCCAACTTACACCAGGTACTTAATCACTGATAGGTAAACACTAAAAATACACTGCAAAGAAGTCCGCCCAAGGACCTCTGATCTGGCTCGGGATTCGAATCCGGGCCTGGTGGCACTAACCACTGCGTCATTGTGTGTGTGTGTGTGTGTGTGTGTGTGTGTGTGTGTGCAACAGTTCAAAGTCTCGCTCCTACAGAAGTCACCTCAAGGATTTCACTGGTCATCTGAGTGGTGATTGCATGGTGCTGCTCCCTGATAGCCTTGAGCTGCTGTTCCTGGTCGTATCTAATGATGAGCACGCTGGCAGCCTCCTAGCAGCCCTCACCAAAGCAGCCTCATCTCTGCCTAACCTAGGATGGCTAGGTTAGTCCATGATGCAGTGACTCTTGAAGATTGTTGGAATCCTTGCACACATATTCATCAAATGTTTTGTGCGTGTGTGTGTGTGTGTTTGTGTGTGTGTGCCCGGAGTTTAAGCTGGTGGTGTCCTTGCAGTTATACACATTCCCATGACGATGGTAACACCACAAGCGGTTCTTTCACCATTGCCTAACATCAGAAGTGTGGTCCTGGTTTTGTCTGGCGTGGACAGAAGCCTGATTAAGGAAGCTTGTCAAGTGGCGGCGGCTCTCCAACCTAGGAATAGAGGGTGAGTGTGTGGTTGATGGTATAGCCTCTACTCTCTCTCTCTCTCTCTCTCTCTCTCTCTCTCTCTCTCTCTCTCTCTCTCTCTCTCTCTCTCTCTCTCGCTAACTAAATGATATCAAGCCTAAGAAACAAATCCTACGAATACCGACTTAAAGAATTAAATATATTCCATTTAACTCAAAGGAGACTAAGAGACGACTTAATACAAATATGTAAAATCATCAAAGGCATTGGGAACATGGACTGCTTTAAATATTTTACGATATATTCTTCAAATTACACGCGAGGAAATGTTTGCAAAATTGATGGGAAATCTTTCAGTTCTCAGGAATAGAAAAAAAATATATATAAATAAAAAAATAAATAAATAAAAATAAAAAAAATAATTCCATCCCACAAGAAATCTAAGGAATCGTCTTCGACGAGATGTGATGAATTGCAACATTGTTGAGACTTTTAAACGCTTTCTTTATGAAATTTTTTTTGTCTCAGAACCGCGGTTAAAAGCATTTGTTGGTGATAACTTCTTTGCCTCTGGGAACAAAGGCACCTCATTTAATTTATTTTCATTATTTCATATATATATATATATATATATATATATATATATATATATATATATATATATATATATATATATATATATATATATATATATATATATATATATATATATATATATATATATATATATATATATATATATATATATTTTATTTTTCTGATTTTTTAGTTCTCCAATCCCACAAAGTATTTATTTCCTACCTGTTTCTTGTACGCTTTTGCCGGAGGGAGTAGAGGATGGGAAGAGAGTCTTCTGCCTTGCTGTCCTTTTCTTCTACTAACACCGTAATAGTTCTAGTTCAGGTTACTTCTTGAGGACCGTAAGGTCTGTTGTGGCTTGTGTGTCTATGTAAGTCTCTCTCTCTCTCTCTCTCTCTCTCTCTCTCTCTCTCTCTCTCTCTCTCTCTCTCTCTCTCTCTCTCTCTCTCTCTCTCTCTCTCTCTCTCTCTCTCTCTCTCTCTCTACGGATTATAATGCGGATATTTTCACAGCAGTGGGCTGAGTGGCCATCCCCCTCGTCAGTTGATACCTTACCGTCTCCTGTGAGGTCTGAATTAGACTGGTGCCACCCTTTTTTGTGTCGGGGCATTATTGAGATTGATGAGGTTGAATACCCTGTCACTGTTTTGAGAGACACTGCGGCACAGCAGTCGCTATGCAGGAATGTGACTGGGAGGCGAGTTGCCTCCGATCAGCCTATATCGTGCCGCCTGTATGGCGCCGCAGAAAGCTTCTCTAAGGCGGAGATTAGGTTGTCATCCCCGCTAGTGACCGCGAAGGCGCGGGTGAACCTAACGGAGGACCTGCCAGTGTCGGACGTTGATTTCCTTCTGGATCGTCATTCTGGACGGGGACCCGGACTGCTGATGCTGCTGACTCTGTTTTGTTATTCCGAGGCGAGCAGACCGGCGTCAGGTGCCCGCGGGATGTGTGATTCCTGGGGTCGATTGCTGTAAAGAGCGGCCACCACTAGAGGAGTGCAGAGTTTATGTTGATGCCGCAGTGAGGACAGAGTGACCAGAGGCCTCTCCTAGTGCTGGGGGAGTCAGAGACGGACTCGTCTTTGAGCCAGTGTGGTGGCGCAGAGCCACCACAGAAAGATCCTGACTTTGTTGAGTGTGTTGCCGAGGATGAGGCCAGAGTGTTGTGTTTGGATTGTTTATTTGCTGTGTTGCCTTAACCAGAGGAGCCTCTCGGAGGTGGCACTCAAGCGTAGTCGTTATCTGGAGTTACGGGTACTCAGTCCGCGCCCCAGTCTGATGTGTCTCGTGTGATAGAGGTCACTGCTGAGAGCAGGGAGACTCCTGACTCTGCTGGGGACGCGGAAGTTTCCTCTCCTGCGGAGTGTACTGGAGATAGGGAACAGAGCTCTAGAGCTGCAGACTGCTCCATTGCTAATACCACAGTGGGTGCTTCCTCACATAGTGAGCCACTCGTGTTGGTCGCTGTTCTGTTGACTGTACAGCCGTTAGTGTGCCCACAGAGGCTTTTGTCTCACTACTTGCCAGGACAGTAGTCGATGGCGAGGAAGCAGAGAGTTGGGCAGCGTTTGTTGAAAGTAACACTAGTGTAAATAGCCGGCGGAGAGAGAAGGACAGCGGTTTGGAGCTCCACTTTGCTGTATCATACACAGTTAAGGAGGCACATAGCGGACTGAGGTTTGGTCATTTTTGAGCCAGGTTGACTCAGGAGCACTTAGTGATGTTCTGGGGGCCGGGTGTGGTCCCGTTTATTGGGTGTAACCGAAAGGGTCAGGCTGGCAAGTCTGATGACCTCTTGTCTTGTTCCTTTCTCCATCGTGTTATTGCCAGTATTGTTTCTTCTAAAGTGGGGATGATTAGAGATGTTGCTCGCCCAATTCTTCTTTCCGGCGCAAGTTGTGATGGTGATGCGGACGCGAGCATTGAGGCACGGCGTCGGTAGGCAGCGCTGAACAAGGCTGCCGGTAGGAGTTTGTTGCTTGCCACTCCGAAAGCATCCTCAGTGTTGCTGGATGCTTCGTTTGGCCGAGCTGCTGTTGCTGAATGTCAGGTGCTGGGCTCAAGAAGGGAGATGGTTGATGATGGATGTCTGCCACCTCGAAGGTATCGGATCTGATGAGAAGTGAAAGCACACGGGAGCAGTTGCTGGGACCAGTGGGGCTGGCCCAGGGGCAGGTTGGCCAGGTTCATGTTGGAGCTGGGGTTTGACTGCAGGGATGGGTGTCCTATGTCCTGGAAAGTAGCAGCCGTTAGCTCGCTGTATCGATACTGTGTAATCAAGGGGCCGGTGGGAGGATTGACGAGTGAGAGTAGTGTTGCGTCTGGGAGTGGAAAGCAAGCTTGGTTGAGTCACACCAGGGAAGAAATATTATATTATATTACATGTATTTTGTTAAAAGCGGCCAGATGGTGCCAGTTAGTTTTATCAGGGAAGCGGCATTTTTCTTTTATCAGTTTTATGGGTGTGGCACGGAAGCTCCATGGAGCCACGGGCGGACAAGCGGAAGTGATATTGTTGTCTGTGAAGGCGAAGAGATGAGATTGATGTGTCCTCCAGTGATGAGTTGATTGATTTTGCTTGATGGCCTGAAGGAGAGTTTTATGGTACCAGGAAGAGTAATGCCTGGCAGTGCCGTGATGTTGCACCAGGAGACTACAGTTCCTGGTAGGCTCATCGTGTGTTGCAAAGAGGCAAGGATATCATTGTTGCATGGTGGCTCTTTAAATGTATTGTGTGGAGAAGAAAGTACCGAAGGATTAGGCTCTGTAATGAAGAGAGGAGAAGTGAGAGTAAGTGGAAAAGTAGCGAAGATAGTGAAAAGAGAAGACTTCGGAGACGGAGGAGAAGTAACCAGAGTCCAACCAGAGAAGTAGGTTCAACCGGAGGAGAAGTAACCAGAGAAGACTTCCAGGTCAATGCCACCACAAACCTTCCATCTACAAATTTTACATGCTCATGAAACTTCTGCTGAACATAGTTACAATTCTGTTAATTCTTCTTTACTTGTTGCAACAATTGATTCTAAGTCCCACAACTTACTCAGAGTGGATTCAGACACTGCATTGACACATAGAAGCTGTGTATTTGCCCCCATTGGGCTACTGGAAGTCCAAGAACCTGACAAAACCCACCCAGAAACGGATTCTTGGGAAGCATGAATTTCCAGTATGAGTCAACCCCCACCAAAATATTTACATTAATGTGCTGGTCGTGTAAGTAATCATCAGCTAAAGGTAATGATTCGTATCCCTTGAGTTTGTCTTTGGGTACCCTGGGACATATTAAAGGAACACATATGGTATTAATTTCCACAGCCACTAAAGAATGAGCAATTCCCTTACAATATTCTAATCTCAAATCATATGGCTA
Source organism: Scylla paramamosain (assembly GCF_035594125.1). Classification (NCBI taxonomy): domain Eukaryota; kingdom Metazoa; phylum Arthropoda; class Malacostraca; order Decapoda; family Portunidae; genus Scylla; species Scylla paramamosain. The sequence continues at coordinate 2,258,443 of NC_087170.1, read as the reverse complement.
AATGAGGAATTATTACCAAAGGCAGAGTAACAAATGGGTTCAGATTTCAACCATGTAGGCTTAATCCTTTTAACCAAGGAGCTTGATACACAGGACCTGTCAGAGCTCGTGTCAAAAAGTACTGTCACCTGAACACTATTACCTTTACTAGTACCAACTTTCACCTTGGCTGTCTGCAGAACACAACACATGGAGTTCAAGGGTTCGTGGCCTTTCTGTATATTGCATAGTGCAATTCCAACATGGTTTACTGAAGAAGGAGTTGTACTGCTCTCATAACTCACCGTTGCACCTTCCCCAGCTGGCTTAACAGAATAATTTTTAGAAGTGACACCAGTGCTAGTCACTTTCGGCTGATCTTTAAGACAAAAGAGTGCGTTATGATTGCCTCTACACTTACTACACTTATGTTTACACCCCTTGGAGATGTGTCCCCTTTCAAGACATCTAAAGCACAATTCCAAAGAGCGCACCGTTTCTTCTTGTTCAGCACGAGTAAGTTTACATACATTTAAGCACTTTTCACTTGGATGAGGCTTACCACAAAACGTACATCGGTTCATACTTGGTGCTGAGGATGCAACAAGGGCAGAGGCTGTACCTGAGATTACTTTCCTCCTTTCAGATGTAATAGGGCCACTGCGTGTTTCCTCACTGCGCAACCTTCCCTGTACGAGTCTGACCTCTCTCTCTGTTCTATTTCACTCTGGAGAAAAGTCATTAACCCATCAAGATCACCTTCATGTCCTGAACTATCTCTGGACCACTCCATACGAATCTCCTGAGGAAGACGGGACAGTATAACAGGAGTCAAAACAACGCCATACTGGTCTCCCTTAACTCCCAAAGCTTCCAAACTGCGTACGTGAGAGTTAAGCTGGTCATGCATCTTCCACAGCGAAGAAATGTACTTAGACGACTTAACAGGCATGTCAATGTTCAACAGGGCTTGAATGTGTGCAAAGATGATGCGTTCAGGCTTACCAAAGCGTTCCTTTAACATCTTACATGCTATGGGAAAGTTAGCAGCTGTAAGGGTTAGGCCTTGTAACACTTGCTTATGGCGGATATATTTGCTACTCCCACTAAGGCTTCAAACTGTTCCCAGAATGATAGCCAGTCAAGCACATTACCACTAAACTTGGGTAACTCTATACGTGGTAATCTAATATTACTCATCACTGACTCGTCCGCTCCACTATCACTGCGCAAGGATGTACCAGCGCGTGGCACTGTCTGGGCTAACAGCTCAGCTAACTTTTCTGCTGCTTGCACTCTAGAGCACCTTACTTGACAGCGAAAGTGGTCGGCGGCCTCGATGTCCTCTTCGAACTTGTCAGACTCTGAGATAGCCAGCTCCACAGCACTCTGGGCGTCATCCAGGGCAGCAAGACGCGTATCAAAGTCGTCTACCGCGTCTTCCAACTCTACTTTGGTCACCTCAGGCTTGGTAACCAAAGCAGTAAGAGCCTTTGCGCTGCGAGTTACCCAGCCACGGGATGCTGTCCGTCTCCTCTCCAGCTGTTGCTTGTCTTCTGCCATACTGCCGAAAACTTGGGAATATCTTCCTTGTAACTATATTCCCGTGTCTGGGCACCATATGTTAGTCCCCAAAGCTTATCAGGCAGGGCCAACATCGGCAGTTTCTCTTGATGAAGGCAAAGAGTCCTTAGACGAAGGAGGATTAACGAATAGACGGGCGTACAAGCAGCGAATCCTTTATTTTCCCGAGGCAGCCCCGAGTACACTACTGGCAGGTGACGTGGCGAGTGCCTGACGTGGCAAACACCAGCATTGCATATTCATTTCAAATTGGATATACAAAGGCATCAAAATCATATTACAAAAAATCATATTACAAACAAACACTAAACATATTAAATGAACAAAGGAAATATATAATAATTATTAAATACACCTGTCCTAGGTAACAAAGAAAATGGTCCCACCACCAATCCGCCTTTTCAGGGGAAACTCACACAAATCGTAAATGAAACCCAACACGGAGCCAAACAAACACGCGTAGCCGTCATAATTTCACAAACCCTGGATGCAACACGAGCCTGGCCAACGTGCCACTGAGCCAGCCCGACTGGTTCCAGCAACTGCTCCCATGTGAATTCACTTCTCATACCCGATACCTTTTCACTTCGAGGGAGCCGACATCCATCAACAGATACTACACATCTCGGGCCCAGCACCTGACAATCATGAACAAAAAGACAACCAGAGGCAACCCCCAACAACACTGAAGGTGCCTCCTTAGCGGCAAGCAACAAAGCATCACAGGCAGCCTCACTCACCGTTGCCTCCCGACGCTGCGCCGTAACTGTCATGTCAAATACATCATCACAACTCGCCCCGGAAGGAGGATTTGGGCAAAGAATATCGATCACCCCTTCACCATGGGAAACAGCACCAGCCATAACACAACTGAGAAAGGCCCCCAGCAAGAGGTCATCAGGATTGCCAGCCTGACCCACGCGGTTATGCCCAACAAACGTGGCCACACCCGACCACCAAAACCGCGCCAAACGCTCCCGAGTCAACCTGACTCCAAAACGGCCACGCACAAGGCCACTATGTGCTTCCAGCATAATAGCACAATAGAGCTCCAAACCTCTGTCTTCCTCCCTCCGCCCGCTATTTAAAGTATTGTTACTCTCTGCAAACTCTCCTTGACCCTCAATTTCCTTGTTATCCACTCCTGCCTTGGCACATAGTGGGGCAGCACACAAACGAGAGGCAGAACCGTCCTTAACTACACTGACAGCTGTTGCAGCAGCTGCCAGCACGGGTGGCTCACCACGTGAGCAACACCCCAGCCCCAGCAGGGGAGCACCCTGCTCCCCGCCTCCGGTACACCCCACAGGAGAGGAAACTCCTACCTCCCCAGCAGTCAGTAGTCTTCCCACTCTCGACAGCGACCGTTGACACTCCAGACACAACTAGCTGGGGCCCAGACCGAATACCAGCACCCACAGCCTCAACACCAGGTGACAACTCAGCCTGAGCATCATCTCCGAGAGGCTCTACAGGATGAGGCAAGCCATCAACAAACAACCTAACAAGCAACAAACAACCTAAACTCATCACTCCAGCAACACTCTCACCAGTCTCTCACCAAGTGCTTTCTGTGGTGGCTCTGCGCTACTTTAGTCAGCCCCTGCACATTGACTCAAAGACGAGACTGACTCTCACTCGTCAAAGCCCTTGGCAGCAGCGGGACAGGCCTCTGGGCACTCTGCCACCATTGCGGCATCAAGACAAACACTTCACACGTTTCGTGTTGGCCTTGCCTTATTGCAGTCAACCCCTGGAATCAAAGATCCCAGGGAAACCCGACGTCGGGATGCTCGCCTCGCCTTAGGGCGACTAAAAACAACAGAGTCAGCACTCTAGGTCGGCTTCCGCGGATGGGAGCTGCATCCATACTCTTCCAACTGTCAGGTCATTCCCTGGAAAAAAAATCGACACCAGACACTGGTAAGTCCTCCGCTAAGATGACAGCCAAATCTCCGCCGTAGCGAAGCTCTCCGCGACGCCGATTCTCTGGCACCACACAGGCTGACCAGAGGCAACTCTCCTTCCAGTCACATTCTTGCAGAACGACTGCTGTACCGCTGTGTCTCTCAAAACTGTAATGGGGTATTTAACCCCATCAATCTCAACAGGATCCCGACACAAGAAATTCAGCACCATTCTAAGTCAGACCTCACAGGGGGCTGTGAGGTAACAACAGATGAGGGGCGGCCACAACAGCCTTTCCACCCTCATGACTAAACACAGCCCAGATCTCATCACCCTGCTGGTCCTGATCCTAGAACACAATCTTGGTCACTGGCTTTTGGGGCGTTTTGGAAGCAGTGGCAGACATTAACTTATGGCAATTGTGCTTAAAATGCCCAGTGCTCTTGCAATAATGACACATGGGGTGCATACTGTACCTGGGAGTGCTGTGTTGCATGCTCCCAGATTATCTCTGTCGTGGGCTGGGTGGAGACTTATTACTACAGGGCTGACTCATCCCTACTTGTTCCTGGAGCCTGTAATACAATATCATTGCGCCGGCAGCGTCACCAGACACATCACTAGCCTCACCAAACGTACCACCAATCCACCGTAGCACAGGCCGATGCGCCATACGTGGTCATCTGTCCACGTAGCCGCCTCCTTGAAGGTTTTAAACCTTTATCACGGAGAGATGATATTAATTCCTTCGCGGCCATATTAATAAACTGCTGCATTACAATGAATTCCTTTAACTCACAGTAAGAGGTGACTTACTCGCTAGCAAACCACCTCTCTAACGTCTCCTCCAAGAAGCGAGCACGTTCAAGACACATGAGTCTCTGGGCCTTTTCTTTTTCTGCAGAACAACAGCCCATATGGACCTTCAGCCACAGTTCATATGCTCTCAGAATGTCACCGTTAAATTCCTCATAATCCTTCAAAATCTCAAATGACATCTTATCATACACTTCCAAGACCTTACCCTTCAACGCATTGGCAACAAGGCTAACCCATCTCACCTGAGGCCAATAAAATTCTGAAGCTTTTTTTCTCAAATCTCCTAAACCACTCCGTCACCTTGTTTTTTTTTTTTTTTTCGAACTCAAGAATCAACTTAAAGCTCCTTACCATCTGGCTTTCTACTGTATCCTTCTTAACTCCTCTCTCAAGCCATAAGGCGAATTAACTTCTATTCGAGTCTTCTCTAACTGAACTATTCTATTCTTTTCATCTTCTTCCTTTTCATACATCATCGCCTTCTCCTTCTCCTTTTCTGCTTCACTAAGCCTCAGCTCTTTCTTCTTCTCGACCTCTAGCTTCTTAACTTCACTCTCGGCTTCAAGCCTCTTAACTTTCCTCTCAGCTTCAAGCCTCCTGATCTTTTCTAGCCTCCTCAGTCTTCAATCTCCTTTCCTCAGCTTCACCTTCCAACTCCATTCTCCTCATCTCCAATTTGAATTTGAATTCCTCAGACATGCTTTTGGTCTGGGGAAAGTCACCAGCGCTGCGGGCAGGGCTAACACGTCCGTGGACGCTATGTGTGAGAATAGGTGTCCTCACACCGAACTGTGCCAAATCTAAACTGCCGCTCCCAGCAGAGGCAGAGGACTCTGGTCGCAAGTCAACCCGGATACCAGCCTGGTCCTCCATAGCTTACACTGAATGTGGGCACACACAAAAACGAAACAACTCCACGTCTCCACGTGGCGACGAAGCTCACAGCTATTCTGGCGAGGTCGCTAATTTCTGCAACGACCACAATTAACAGCCCCTTCATAAAGCTGCCGCACCTGGACTAGCTTCCCTGAATCATCTCCTGCGCGGACTCAGTGCAAGGCTTCAAGATGGGTGTATAGGGTTCCTTGTGACTCCTGCATCCTTTTCACAACAATTATAACTCCAGGTCACACAAGTTGAGGTCGCCAGACTATTTTACCGACCCACAGACAAGGGAAATATTCAAAACAACATTTAAGACCCACAGCTGCGAAAAAAATCGACAACCACGTCAAGGAAAAACAGAAAACATTCAATAACATGATAATATAATAAATCGTTGGACACCTCCCTCTCCGTAACAGTCCTCCCACTGTCCAATAGAGTGTTACAGCCTCATTCCAAGTAGTGTTGTTTCTTGCCTCCTGGACAGCTAGCCTTGTCAGGACCTAAGGAGGGAGTAAAGATCATTATGCAGCTAATTACTTTGGTTCTGAGTGGCTGAAATGCCTCAACCAGTACTAGCATTTAAGAACAAGCTCACTAACAAGAGACACGAAGAACTACTACAAACGAGTGGCTACGAACCCGCAGGAGGGTCATTTAACGCTCCCTGTGCACAAATCTCGGCCCACGCACACACGCAACGGTCGAATCACTTCCCTGAGTATAGTGCGTGGTAGACACAACTACTCTTACTGGCAGACTACTGTGGAGACTCCTAGTCTATGTAAGTAGGCCGGGGCGTAAAGCCGGTAACGATTCACTTATCCCCTTAAGGCAACTAACTGACCCGACTCAGTGTTATGCCGCCCTAGTTTCCATAAAATATTACATCTGCTCCGTCCAAGTGTTGAGTAATGACTGTATGGGAAAGTACGCCAAACACTCTCCCGCTCTGCTGCTAAAGGGAAGGGATACAAGGAAAAGGAGGGGGGGGGGGGCAGACACACATACATACGGACACCCGCCTGCACACTACTCTCCGCGCGGTCTTCACTTAAATAAAACAATTAAAAAAATTCTACTGATTAAATTAGGGCACTAGATAAATGTTGATTACTTTATTGTTAAGGGTAACTCTTCTACTAAATACTGGGTGAGATTCAGATTAAATGGATAAGAGAAAGTAAGGAAATTTACGTGGGGAATATAATAAGAGGCTGCACAAATAAATCTCTTAGGAATTACAACCTGAGTATTTAGGTCATCAGGACGTGTTTAAGTCTCGATCCTAACCTGTTTATTTCTCTCCCTCCTTTCATTATTCTTTTCTCATGCGTTCTTATTACTTTCTTCATTTTATGTTGCTTTATCTCGTTGTACATGTCAATTTTATATATATATATATATATATATATATATATATATATATATATATATATATATATATATATATATATATATATATATATATATATATATATATATATATATAATATCATGGCGACTCCTACACCAGCCTCACGGTTCCTATCTGGGGAGGGGACCTCAAATGTCCACAGGTCAGACTACTCTTTTGGTATCGAACCTAAGTGTATTAACACCCCTCTCAACTTTTTCTTCATTAACTTCTGCGATATTAGCGGTCTTAGATCTAATTTTCAATTTGTAGAACACCACCTCTTCTCTTTTAAAACTCATTTTCTTTTACTCACTGACACACAGGTGTCTGAGGCAACTGACAGCAGTCTCTTTCCTTTTCCCGCTTACTTTTTCTATTCTCATTTTCAATCCAAAACAGGATGTTCCGTTTATGTGCGCAGTGACGTAACCTGGTCTCGTGCCCACGCTTTTGAATCTTCTGAATTTTCCACTATCTGGGTACGACTACAGAATCACTCTCAAACTAAATTTATCTGTGCTGTAGACCTCTCATCTAACTCCTCCGAGAGTAAGAAACTCTTTGACTACTTAACTTCCATAATGGAAGACATTTTGACTCTCTTCCCTTTTGCGGAGATCTAAATTTTTCAAAACTTTAATGTTCACCACCAGGCTTTCCTCTCCCTTCACTGACCATCCTGGTGAGCTAAACTTCAGCTTTGCTGTCTTCCACGACCTAGAGCAATTGGTGCAACACCATACATTCTTGATGATTTCCTAACTTCTAAGCCTTCTCCTTACGCTCTTACCCTGTCTTCTCCCATCATAATTTCATATTTGTATCTTGTCTTATCGCTCCAATCCCTCCTCAGGATCCCCATAAGCGGAGGTGCCTCTGGCGTTTTGCCTTTGCTAGTTGGGGGACCTGAGGAAGTATTTTGCTGATATTCTTTGGAATGACTACTGTTTCCATGTAAGAGACCCGTTTCTTTGTGCGGAGTGCATAAAAGACGATAAGTGTTTTGAAACCTACTTCTTGAAGGGATTCAAGTCATAGGAAGATGAAAATATAGAAGCAGGCAGGGAGATCCAGAGTTTATCAGAGAAAGGGATGAATGATTAAGAATACTGGTTAACTCTTGCATTAGGGAAGTGAACAGAATAGGGGTCTGAAAAAAAAGAAAGTCTTGTGCAGCGATTGTGTGGAAGAAGGAGAGGGATGCAGTTAGCAAGATCAGAAGAGCAATTAGCATGAAAATAACTGTAGAAGATAGCTAGAGATGAAGCATTGCTGCGATGAGAAAAAGGCTGAAGACAGTCAGTTAGAGTCAATTAGTTGATGAGACGAGCTTTTGATTCCACCCTGTCTAAAAGAGCGGTATGAATGGTAACCCCTAGACACGTCAAGCATACGTCATACATGGACGGGTAAAACTCTTGTACAGAGTTATTAGCTGTGGTTGCGAGAATAAACTGGCGGAGACGTCTAAGAACACCTAACTTTAGTGAAGCTGTTTTAGATGGAGATGAGTGTGAAGTTTCTACTTTAGATTATAAGAAAAGGACAGACCGAGGATATTTAATGTAGAATAAGGGGACAGTTGAGTGTCATTCAAGAAGAGCGGAGAGTTGTCTGGAAGGTTGTGTCAAGTTGATGGATGGAGGAATTGAGTTTTTGAGGCATTGAACAGTACCAAGTTTGCTCTGACCCAATCAGAAATTTTACAGAGATCATAAGTCAGGCGCTCTGTGACTTCCCTGCGTAAAGAGAAGTGTTGGACATCAATCAAAATACAGGGAAAAGTGTAGAGTGGTGCCATCAGCGCAGGAGTGAATAGGACAAAAAATCTGGTTCAGATCATTGATGAATAATAAGAAGAGAGTGGGTGACAGGACATGTCCTTGAGGATACCGCTGTCAATAAATTTAGAAGAACAGTGACCGTCTACCACAAAAGCAATAGAACGATCAGAAAGGAATCTTGATATGAAGTTGCAGAGAGAAGTTGAGAAGCCATAGGAAAGTAGCTTGGAAATCAAAAGTTTACCCAAAATCTCTAAAAGATGATGACCAAGACTAAGTAAGAAAAGCCACAAGATCACCTTTTACAGAACCCATACTGGTGATTAGATAGAAGGTTGTTAAGTGATAGATATTTAAGAATCTTCCTATTGAGGATAGATTGAAAAAAACTTCAGATGGGCAGGAAATTAAAACAATAGGACAGTACTTTAAGGGATTAGAACGGTCACCCTTTCTATGAACAGGATGAATGTACACAAACTTCAAACAAGGAGGAAAGGTTTATGTTGAAAGACAGAATTAAAAGGGTTTGACTAAGCAAGGTAAAATCACGAAGGGATAGTTTAAGAAAACAGTAGGAAGGACTCCATCAGGTCCATAAGCCTTCCGAGGTTTTAGGCCATCAAGGGCATGGAAAACATCAGTGTGAAGAATGTTAATAGATAGCATGAAGAAGTAAGAGGGCCCTGAATCGTCCAAGATAGAATTTTTAGCAAAGGTTTGAGCGTTCTTGCCACACACTATCACCTCTGTTATTCGCTCGGCACACAGAGACAGGTCTCTGACTCGAAAGCAGTAGTCATTCTAAGGAATACGAGGAAAACACCTCTGTTCCCCCAAACCAGCGGAGGCAAAATATCAGAGACACCTCCACTTACGGGGATCCTGAAGAGGGATTGGAGAGATAGGTCAAGATACAGATATGAAATTGAGATCAAAGGAGTCCAACGACAGGGTTACAGAATAAGAAGGATTAGAAGTTAGGAAAAGGTCAAGAATGTTAGGCATATCTCCAAGATAATCAGGATTACGAGTAGGGTGTTGTACCAATTGCTCTAGGTCGTGGTAGATAGCAAAGTTGAAGGTTAGTTCACCAGGATAGTCAGTCAAGGGAGAGGAAAGCCAAAGCTGGTAGTGAACATTGAAATCTCCAAGAATGTAGATCTCCTTAAAAGGGAAGAGATTAAGATTTTTTTTTCTTCTTCTTATGTAGGAGGGACAATGGCCAAGGTAAACAAAAATCCAATAAAAAATGTCCACTGAGATGTCAGTCCCAGAAAAGGTTCCAAAGTGACAGTCAAAAAATTGAAGGATAAATGTCATGAAACCTTTATGAAGGAATTCAAGTTATAGGAAGGTGCAAATACAGAAGCAGCCAGGGAGTTCCAGAGTTTACCAGAGAAAGGGATGAATGATTGAGGATACTGGTTAACTCTTGCATTGGAGAGATGACCAGAATATAAGTGAGAGAAAAAAGAAACTCTTGTGCAGCAAGGCCGCGGGAGGAGGGGAGGCATGCAAGTAGCAAGATCAGAAGAGCAGTTAGCATGAAAATAGCAGTAGAAGACAGCTAGAGATCCAACATTGCAGCGATGAGAGAGAAGTTGAAGACAGTCAGAGGAGAGGAGTTCATGAGACGAAAAGCTTTCGATTCCACCCTGTCTAGAAGAGTGGTATGAGTGGAACCCCCCCACCAGATATGTGAAGTATACTCCATGAATAGACGGATAAGGCCATTGTACAGAGTTAGCCGCTGGGAGGGGTGAGAAAAACTGGCGGAAACTTCTCATAACGCCTAACATCATGGAAGCTGTTTTAGTTAGAGATGATATGTGAGGTTTCCAGTTAAGATTATAAGTAAAGGACAGACCAAGGATGTAAAGTGTAGGAGAGTGAGACAGTTAAGTATCATTGAAGAAGAGGTGATACTTATCTGGAAGGTTGTGTCGAGTTGATAGATGGAGGAATTGAGTTTTTCAGGCACTGAACAATACCAAGTTTACTCTGCCCCAATCAGAAATTTTAGAAAGATCAGAAGTCAGGCGTTCTGTGGCTTCTCTGTGTGAAATGTTTACTTCCTGAAGTGTTGGACGTCTACGAAAAGACGTGGAAAAGTGCAGAGTGGTATCATCAGCGTAGGAATGGATAGGACAAGAAGTTTGGTTTAGAAGGTCATTGATGAATAATAAGAAGAGAGTGGATGACAGGACAGAGCCCTGAGGAACACCATTATTAATAGATTTAGAAGAACAACAGTGACCGTCTACCACAGCATCAATAGAACGATCAGAAAGGAAACTTGAGATGAAATTACAGAGAAAAGGATAGAAGCCATAGGAGGGTAGTTTGGAAATCAAAGTTTTATGCCAGACAATGCAGCAGCAATAGTTTCACCAAAATTTCTAAAAGAGGATGACCAAGACTCAGTAAGGAAAGCCAGAAGACCACTAGTAGAGCGGCCTTGACGGAACCCATACTGGCAATCATATAAAAGGTTGTGAAGTGATAAATGTTTAAGAGCCTTCCTGTTGAGGATAGATTCGAAAACTTTAGATATGCAGGAAATTTAATTAATAGGGCTATAGTTTGAAGGATTAGAACGGTCACCCTTTTAATGAACTGGTTGAATGTAGACAAACTTCCAACAAGAAGGAAAGGTAGATGTTGACAGATAGGGTTGAAAGAGTTTGACTAGGCAAAGTGCAATTACACAGGCACAGTTTCGGAAAACAATAGAAGGGAACCCATCAGGTCCATAAGCCTTCCGAGGATTTACGCCAGCGAGGGCATGGAAAAACCCTGAAACGACCAAGGTAGAGTTTTTAGCGAAGAGTTCAGCTTTATAGATAGATGTGATAGCAATGTTGCCATCTGATTGAAATAAAGAAGGGAAAGAAAAAAGAAGCAAATTTATTGGAGATATTTTTGGCTAGACGCCAGAAGTCACGAAGGGAGTTAGATTTTGAAAGCTTTTCACACTTTCTATTAATAAAAGAGTTTTTGGCTAGTTGGAGAAAAGAATTGGCATGGTTCCGGGCAGAAATATCAAGTGCATGAGAATCTGATAATGGAGGGCTTAAGTATCTTATGTAGGACACCTCTCTATCATGTATAGCATGAGAACAAGCTGTGTTAAACCTAGGTTTGGAAGGTTTAGATGAAAAAAAAAAGAGTGAGGAATGTATGCCTCCTTGCCAGATATTATCACCTCTGTTATGCGCTAAGCACACAAAGACGGGTCTCTCACACAGAAGCAATAGTCATTCCAAGGAAAACCAGCAAAATACCTCCTCAGGTCCCTCTAACTAGCAGAGGCAAAACGCCAGAGGTACCTCCGCTTAGGAGGGTCCTGAGGAGGGATTAGAGCGATAGGACAAGATACAGATGTGAGATTTTGATCGTAGGAGCCTAACGGAATAGAGAGGGTGACAGCATAAGCAGAAGGATTAGAGGTCATGAAACGGTCGAGTATATTGGGCGTATCTCCAAGACGGTCAGCAGCACGTTTAGGGTGTTGCACCAATTGCTCTAGGTCGTGGAGGATAGCAAAGTTGAAGGATAGTTCACCAGGATGGTCAGTGATAAATTTTGTTTGAGAGTGACTCTGTAGTTGTAGCCAGACGGCGGAGAACTCGGAAGATTCAAGAGTGTGGGCACGAGAGCAGGTTAAGTCGCTGCACACATAAACATCCAGCTTTGGGTTGAAAATGAGGATAGAGAAAGTAGGAGGGAACAGAAAAGGGGCTACTGTCAGTTGCCTCAGACACCTGAGTTTCAGTGAGAAAAAGAAGATGAGGTCTAGAAGAGTAGAGGTGGTGTTCTAGAGATTGAAAATTAGATGTTAGACCGCGAATGTTGCAGACGTTGATGAAGAAAAAGTTGAGGGGGTGACAAGACACTTAGGGTCGTTATCAGAAGAGCAGAAGGGGACATTGTTGGTTCCGTCCCTAGATGGGGACTCTGAGGCTGGTGTAAGAGTCGCCATGGTAATTTAGAATTTTTGAGTGAAGGGTTTGTGTGTGTTTTAATAAGTGCTTGTACTCAAGACTCAAGAGTGTGAGCAAGAGAGCAGGCTAAGTCGTTACGCACATTAACGCAACATTTAGTTTTAGTTTGAAAATTATGAAAAATCAGAAAACGGGCTATTGTCATTTGCCTTAGGCACCTGTGTTTCAATGAAGAAAAGATGAGGTTTAGTAGAGGAGAGGTGGTGTTCTACAGACTGAAAAATAGATCGAAGACCGAGAATGTTGCTTAAGTTTATGAAAAAGTTGAGGGTGTGTCAGGTCGATACCAGAAGAGCATTCAGACCGGGGGACATTTACGAGTATGGTCCCCTCCCCAGATGGGGAGTCCGATGTTGATGTAGGAGTCGCCATGATAAATTTTAATTTTCAATGAAGGGTGTGTGTGTAATTAGGTGCTTCCAGTTTTGAATGAAGGAAGAGACTTGTTATTAGAGGGCAGGCTGTGACTGCTCCCTTGTGTTGTAAGACGCAAAAGTTCAGTAAGATCACAGCTGGGTTTCATGATAAGTTTACAGCACCCTCTGATGCAGTGCTTTAAACTTTACTATGAGTTATTATCATTTTTGCATGTGCCGAAGATAAGTACATTAATTAGGTTGGAATCGAATGCCATCGTCTTGCATTCAAAATTGTATACAATGAACGAACGGGGAGACAGATCGCAAATACAGTTTAATATCAACAAATGCAAAGTACTTAGCGCAGGTTTAGGAAACCCACACAACAATTAGGTACACAATAAACAACGAAGCTCTGGTAAGTTCTGGGTATGAAAAATATTTAGGCGTCATATTTAGCTCTGAACTATGTCTAAGAAAGCAATGCATATAGGCTAGACACAGATCAAATAGGGTACTAGAATTTATTTTTAGGGGTATTAAAAGTAGAAGTCCAGAAGTAATATTAAAGTTATGTATAGCGCTCGTCAGACCTCACCTAGACTACGATGTGCAGTTTTGGTCCCCGTATTACAAGCAGGATATAGGTCTGTTAGTATCAGTACAAAGGAAAATGACTAAAAGGATACAGGGGATGAAGAGTATTCTTTATGAAGCGAGATTGTAGCTGTTAAATTTAAATTCTTTAGAGAGACGTATGTTAAGATGGGACCTGATAGAAGTCTTTAACTGGTATAAGGATTATAACAAGAGAGATGTAAGATGTTATATTGTGGTTAATAACCACAATATAACAAGAAATAACTGGTTCAAGCTTGAAAAAAAATAGGTTTATAAACGAGATAGGAAGGAATTGGTTCTCAAATAGATTGACAGATGAATGGAATGGAACCTGAAGAATGGCATTTTGCAGCTTCCCATATATATATATATATATATATATATATATATATATATATATATATATATATATATATATATATATATATATATATATATATATATATATATATATATATATATATATATATATATATATATATATATATATATATATATATATATATATATATATATATATATATATATATATATATATATATATATATATATATATATATATTGTTATGCGCAAAGAGGTAGTGGGAGAAAGGAAAATGAGTGAAAAATAAGATAAAGAAGTTGGACAAGGGTAGACAGAGAGACAAGGAAAGCGTAAGAAGTAGACACATTCCCTATGGGCAAGAGCCAGGCTCCAATTACTGTAACTTTTTGTATAAATTTATAGTCAATCTTCCCTACTTAATCTATCCCACCCTCCCTTTCTTCTTCAGAGTAAAGATTAAAGGGACATAGAAAAGAAGCGTGCTCTACCCCATTGTGATTTTTCTTTTTGTGCAGCTATGCAAGTAAATCCCCTGTAATGTTTATAACATATATTTTGCTGGGAGGGAGAGCGTCGTAGTGAGTGGAGCGAGTGTGGGATGGGCGGCAAGCCTCTTACCCCGAGTTCTTAACAAGTCTTCTCCCCCTTTCCTCCCACTCCCTCATCTTATGATTTCTCCTCCGTGCATTTCCATCCTAACCCATATAGGGGCATCCCTTTTGTTCAGTAGCAGATGAGTGTTGAGACAGGATAGACACAGCGTGCCTGTACTGTATAGAAAGGGCATATTACTTGATATCTACTGGTGAGATTTCTGTGTGCCACATTATTTTACTGAATATAAATTAAGCCCCATGAAAGCCCAGTATTTAGGCAGCCTACAAGTATATCCCAAGAGCGTGTCAGGGCTACTGTGTGGATATGCTACTCCTGCAGTTGAAATGGTGACCACCTGCAGTCTGTGCTGTTTGACTATCTATCGTATTTGCATCTATAATCTGACGACAGCAGGTCCAGTCCTCTCCCCCTTTCTGCCTAAGTGCAGTTTTTGCTGTGGATCTGGTGTGTATTTGAGTGTTGTGAATGTGTTGTGTGTCGTGTTTGTTAAATGCTACTTGTATCTTGACTCGTAGCTGTGCTTGTCCGGAGTTAGATGATTGTATTAATTTGAACCAGGTTATAGCTGCCTAGTTTCTTCCCGCATTCCCGCAAATTTTTTTTCGGAGGTGGGGATCTTTCTTCTGGAAGAGTTTAAAAACGCTTCTATCTGGCCAGAGTGCTTGACCGTGGACAGTTTCGTTGCGGTAGGCGGTGGGCGGATATTAACCTATATGTGAGTCGTCTATACTGTCTGTACCCTAGAAAGTAGCTTATTATTATCATAATTATCATTTTTTTCCAACTTTGGTTTATTAAGTCGATGTTTGTTTGCATACTCCCTTCTCATTATATAGGTTAAAAACCGAGTGGCAACCTCGGAAGTTTGATAGTTATAAAAAAACAGAAGGTGCATGGATTCATTGTATTTGTGCCTTGCACTAAGCTACATAAGAGGTAGCTTAGGGAAGCTGACCTTAGTGGCAGCTGTGAGAGGTAATGAACCGGGTCGTGTGTATATATATATATATATATATATATATATATATATATATATATATATATATATATATATATATATATATATATATATATATATATATATATATATATATATATATATATATATATATATATATATATATATATATATATATATATATATATATATATATATATATATATTAAACTCTGGAACTCCCTGCCTTCTTCTGTATTTCCACCTTCCTATGACTTGAATTCCTTCAAGAGGGAGGTTTCAAGACACTTATCCACCAATTTTTGACCACTGCTTTGACCCTTTTATGGGACTGGCATTTCAGTGGGCATTTTTTTTTTTATTAAATTTTTGTTGCCCTTGGCCAGTATCCTTCCTACATAAAAAAAAAAAAAAAAAAATATATATATATATATATATATATATATATATATATATATATATATATATATATATATATATATATATATATATATATATATATATATATATATATATATATATATATATATATATATATATATATATATATATATATATATATATATATATATAAGAAATAAGGGAAGCTGCAAGAAGCGACCAGACTTACACGTGGCAGTCCCTGTATGAAATATAACTACCTATTTCCACATTTCATCCCCATCCATAAACCTGTCTAATCTTCTCTTAAAGCTCCCTAATGTCCTAGCACCAACATGATTACTGAGTCCGTTCCACTCATCTACCACTCTATTTGAGAACCAATTTCTTCCTATCTCTTTCTTAAACCAAAATTTTTCAAGCCTGAACCCGTTATTTCTTGTTCTGTTCTGGTTGCTGATCCTAAGAATTTTGCTTACATCCCCTTTGTTATATAACTGTTATACCACATAAAGACTTCTATCAGGTCCTCTCTTAATCTACGTCCCTCTAAAGAATGTAAATTTAACAGTTTCAATCTCGCCTCGTAAGGAATACTCCTCATCCCCTGTATAATTTTAGTCACTCTCCTCTGTACTGATTCTAATAGACCTATATATTTCCTGTAAAGTGGAGACAAGAACTGCACAGCGTAGTCTAGATGAAGTCTGACCAGCGCTTTAATATTACTTCGGGCCTTCTATTTTTAACACTCCTAAAAATGAACCCTGTTTCTGGGCTCTATGAATTGTTTTCCTAGACGGATTTCAGAGCTAAATCTTTCTCGTACCCTGTACCTACCAGTTTCGTTAGCTATTGTGTACCCACTGTGTGGGTTTCCACTATATATCTGCCATATTTCCTCTCTCTCTCTCTCTCTCTCTCTCTCTCTCTCTCTCTCTCTCTCTCTCTCTCTCTCTCTCTCTCTCTCTCTCTCTCTCTCTCTCTCTCTCTCTCTCTCTCTCTCTCTCTCTCTCTCTCTCTCTCTCTCTCTCTCTCTCTCTCTCTCTCTCTCTCTCTCTCTCTCTCTCTCTCTCTCTCTCTCTCTCTCTCTCTCTCTCTCTCTCTCTCTCTCTCTCTCTCTCTCTCTCTCTCTCTCTCTCTCTCTCTCTCTCTCTCTCTCTCTCTCTCTCTCTCTCTCTCTCTCTCTCTCTCTCTCTCTCTCTCTCTCTCTCTCTCTCTCTCTCTCTCTCTCTCTCTCTCTCTCTATATATATATATATATATATATGTCTGTGTGTGTGTGTGTGTGTGTGTGTAAGAGCATAATAACATAAGAACATAACAAATAAGGGAAACTATAAGAAGCTATCAGACTTGCACGTGGCAATCTCTGTATGAAATATACCTATTTCCACCTATCATCTCCATCCATAAATCTGTCTAATTTTCTCTTAAACTTCCCTAATGACTCAACACTAATAACTTGATTACTGAATCCGTTCCATTCATCTACCATTCTAGTTAAGAACCAATTCTTACCTCTTTTTTAATCTAAATTTTCCAAGTTTGATCTAGTTACTTCTTGTTCTGTCCTGGTTACAGATTCTAAGAATTTTGCTTACGTCTCCTTGTTATAAACCTTATACTATCAGGTCCCCTCTTAACCAACGTCTCTCTAGAGAATGTAAATTTAACAGCTTCAATCTCACTTCGTAAGGAATACTCCTCACCCCCTATATCCTTTTAGTCATTCAACTTTGTGCTGATTCTAATAGACCTATATCAATCCTGTAATATAGGGACCAGGACTGCACAACATAGTGTATATGAGGTCTGACTAGCGCCAAATATAACTTTAATATTACTTCGAGCCTTCTACTTTTAAAACTTCTAAAAATGAATCCTAATACCCTGTTTTCCATGTTTCTGACCTCTATGTATTGCTTTCTGAGACGGAGTTCAGAGCTAACTATAACTCCTGAATCTTTTTCGTACCCAGAACCTACCAGAGCTTCGTTGTTTATTGTGTACCTATTGTGTGGATTTCCTATACCTACTCTAAGTACTTTGCATTTGTTGATATTAAATTCTCCAATGAGGTTAAATTATCAATTACCCCTGGACACTGTGTATCAATTTCTTACCTGTATGTAGTAAATAAAGTCACTCGTGGTGAGTTTCTGTTGTTTTTAGGTGAATGTCAAAGGTGAACGTATAAAAATATGTATATTTAAATACATGTACAAAGTTCTGGGAGAATCATGTGGCATCTACGGGACAATGGCTGTCCTCTACTTGGTACAGCGTTATACCCTCCTAAGAGACTGCCGGAGCCGGCTCGAATGATGCTTAGCGCTTTAAAAAAGTGCTGACAGTAGAAATATGGGCAGGTTGACCAGCACTCACAGTACATGAATATAGTAATAGTTATGGCTCTCCAATTACATAAATAAGGCAAGGGAGAAACTACTTATAGCTAAGAATAATACATGCCAAAATACATTAGAGAGAGATTAACTCTGGAGAATACTTAGACAATAAAATACTACCGATTATTTATCGATGGCAATAAAAGGACTATGGAAAATTCCATGGTGTGTGTGTGTGTGTGTGTGTGTGTGTGTGTGTGTGTGTGTGTGTGTGTGTGTGTGTGTGTGACATAGGATTGCGTGATTATGTCCGCCCCACCCTTATCCGCCAACATCCATTATATACATTTATATATACATTTATACATATACTTATATTTCTAACTAGGCAAAGCATTATAAATACAATACATATTATTATCAATTATATGATACCGTTACATCGCTTGGTCACCTACTTGACGGTTCATCGCGAATACAGTGTACCTGACCGTGTTATGTGTATGAAACTCCACCACTAATAGTTGGAGGAGGAAGACGTTTACGTCTACTATCAAGATATACATACAGATTTAGGGCTTTCCTAACACATATATAAGTGTACTATTAAGAACACTAAAATAAGGGAAGGTGTCATGACACTTGGGTAGGGAAAGCTAGGTTTCAGATATACTGGTAAAGATGTCTCTAGAGCCTTTGAAAAGTCTTATGTATTTGAGAAAAAAAACTGATAAGGTATTTGTTATAAAGTAAATCGTTGACTTTGTCAAATTCTTCAGTGAAGTTACAGAGAATACCATATAAGAAAGCTCTGTCGTGAAAGCTGAATGAAACCGAGAAGGTTAAGTTGTTAGTGTACTAGAAGATCACATAAAAATGACCCTAAATGGATGACTGCTAGGTTAAAGCATTATATAGGGCGTAAGAGAAGTATATATAGGAAATTAAGGGCAGGTGAAGAAGTTTTAAGGACACAATATAATGAATTAGTTAGAGCAGTCAGGAAGTTAACGAGGAAAGCTAAGGACAATTATGAATCAAAGGTAGCGAGCCAGGCGAAGACGGACCCCAAGGGATTTTATCAGGTATACAGGACGAAGAATAAGGATACTGTAGGTCCATTAAAGGCAGCAGATGGGGAGCTGGTTAGTTCTGGGGAGGAAATAAGTAAACTTCTGAATGATTATTTTTCAACTGTCTTCACCCAGGAAAACATGCATGATATGCCAGATAGTGAACAGGTGTTTAGAGCAGATGAGAATGAGAAGGTGGCAGATATTTCCATTACTAGGGAGATAGTGGAACAGGAGATAGATAGGCTAAAAAAGTTCAAGTCACCAGGACCTGATGAAATATATCCCAAAGTACTTAAGGAATGTAAAGAGATTATTAGTGAGCCGTTAGTTTCTGTCTTTAGGAAATCACTGGAGTCGGGTGAGCTACCAGTAATGTGGAGGCAGGCTAATGTAGTACCCATCTTTAAGAAAGGAGATAAAACTTTAGCGTCTAATTATAGACCTGTCAGCTTAACTTCAGTTGTAGGTAAAATGTTAGAGTCAATAATAGCGAGGAACATTAGGGAACATTTAGACAAACATAACTTGATAAATCAGTCACAGCATGGCTTCACGAAGGGGAAGTCTTGCCTGACAAACTTGTTAAGTTTTTACAGTAAGGTGTACGAGGCAGTAGATAATGGCGATAGTTATGATATCTTATATCTGGACTTTAGTAAAGCATTTGACAAGGTACGCCATCAAAGGCTCCTGAGAAAGGTTAGGGCACACGGGATAGATGGGAAGGTGTTAGGCTGGATAGGGTCACGGCTTGGTAACAGGCGACAGAGAGTGGTAATAAACGGCTCGAAATCCGAGTGGGGTCATGTAATTAGTGGGGTGCCACAGGGATCAGTATTAGGGCCATTGTTATTTCTAATGTATATCAATGACTTGGATAGTGGAATTAGTAGTGATGTTAGTAAATTTGCGGATGACACAAAGATAGGTAGATTAATTAGGTCAGAATCGGATGCCATCGCCTTGCAGGCAGACTTAGATAGAATGAATGAATGGACGGATAGATGGCAAATGCAATTTAATATCAATAAATGCAAAGTGCTTAGCGTAGGTAGAGGAAACCCACACAATAGGTACACATTAGACAACCAAACTCTGGTAGGTACAGGGTACGAGAAAGATTTAGGAGTTATAGTTAGCTCTGAACTCCGTCTAGGGAAACAATGCATAGAAGCCAGAAACAAGGCAAATAGGGTACTAGGATTCATTTTTAGGAGTGTTTAAAGTAGAAGGCCGGAAGTAATATTAAAGTTATACTCGGCGCTGTTCAGACCTCATCTAGACTACGCGGTGCAATTCCGGTCCCCACATTACAGGAAAGATATAGGTCTATTAGAATCAGTACAGAGGAGAATGACTAAAAGGATACAGGGGATGAGGAGTATTCCATACGAGGCGAGGTTGAAGCTGTTAAATTTACATTCTTTAGAGAGACGTAGGTTAAGAGGGGACCTGATAGAAGTCTTTAAGTGGTATAAGGGTTATAACAAGGGAGATGTAAACAAAATTCTTAGGATCAGCAACCAGGGTAGAATAAGAAATAATGGGTTGAAGCTTGAAAAATTTAGGTTTAGGAAGGAGATAGGAAAAAATTGGTTCTCAAATAGAGTGGAAGATGAGTGGAACGGACTTAGTAATCATGTAGTTAGTGCTAGGACACTAGAGAACTTTAAGAGAAGATTAGACAAGTTTATGGATGGGGATAGCAGATAAAAATAGGTAGGTGTGTTTCATACAGGGACTGCCACGTGTAAGCCTGGTCGCTTCTTGCAACTTCCCTTATTTCTTATGTTCTTATGTTCTAGAACGTACATGACAAGTCCTATAACCTCCTCATAAGTTGTCTCTTCTGGGCAAGTCAATGAGACATAAAAGGTTTCCGTGAAATAAAAGCAATGATACCCACGAAAGTGGCAATGGAAAATAGGTTTTGAAACCACATGCTTGTATGGGCAGAGTGATATAGCTGTAGATGCCTCTGAATGTGTCAAGACAACTTCACAAATCCCATTTATTTTAGTTAAGAAAGCAAATTGGATACTAGAAAAATGGCATAAATGTAAGTATGAAGATTTGCAACGTCTCAATTATGTTAAATCTCCAATTGTATCCTTGCCTATTAGAACTAAAGAAGGATTCACGTCAACTGTCATCGCCGAATTATTAACGGAGAATGAAGAAAATTTAACTTCATGGGCTTTAAAATGATCCAGAGATTCAAAAGGTATATTTACAATTATTGCATCTGTGGTCAAGGTAGCTCCTGGCAACGGGTAATAATATTGATTATGCCTGTTGCATACAATGGTGTCAATTTGTATGTTGACTGACCAATTTCTAGTGGGTGAAGCAAATCCTCTACAGAAAATAGAGAAGTTATTACTCTTCCATTGACAGCATCCACCATGTTGGGAATTATCACTTCATTAACTGAGCTAAAGGAAGCTTCAGATACATGTAAAACTTGATCTATTACCACAATGTGATTTATGACGTCTAAACAATGTAAGGTATTATCAAGCACAGTTGCTAAGTCATTTAAGTACTGGAATAACTCATTGAGGTTGGACTATAATTTAACCAGTTTACTGTGATGCAGCATCAGGACCTTTTTTATTAGTAGCTGCAATCCTTATTAGTTAGTCATAATGTTTCCTCAAATTCTGTACATCCTCTTCCGAGGCAGTGCCAAAGAGATATTGAGACAGTTGTTCCAATTCATTTATGAGTCCTCTTGTTACGAGCGTGCACTGGATGATGGTTGTAGTCATGCAGAGATTGGTTCAATTTGCCATGCAAAAATTGTAACTTACTGTTAAAGAATTTATTATAGTTTGAGAGAAAACTTGCGTCTGTCCATGCGTTTCATCAGCAAGTAAGGATTCCAATTTCTGTAAGGAGTTCTCCAAAGTTTTTGAGACAATGTCGAGGTCCGAAGATACGGAAAATTAGGTAGAAAAGGGATATCGAACCAGATGAACATCTATTAAGGTTACTTTCCCAAGATATTCGGTGAGAGCACCCGGTTTGACAAGCAACGCAGTGGATGCTTGCAAGAGTTGCAGCATGATCAAGTAAATAACCAGGAATCCCACTGCTATCTATAAGTAATGCAGACAATTAGCTGTGAGAGCGTAGGTTATACCTATGCGTCTTTGTAGTGTTAGTAGAATTATGGTTTGTAACCTGATCAGTAGTACTCTCTGATGATGAGCTGATATGAGCATTAGTCTTCACAAGCCAATCATTATGTGCTGTTTCAACTGTGTTAAGAGGAAGGTCATGCACCTCAATTTTTTTATTATGTAACTGGAGAACAGCCGAACGCGGACCACTAAATTTTGTGGAAAGTTTGGAGGTTCTTTAACTGTGTCTCCAGACTGTATCGTGACATGAGTCGCACGTTTGTGTTGTTGAGCCTTCATTTCTGTCCTGGAAGACTGTAGCCTACTTCGGACTTATAATCATGCATATGTTGTTTAATAAAGACTGGAGTTTGTGGACTTGCTAACAAATCATAAGGAAGATACTCATTTTCGCTATACAGTATACAGTGCGGGGATTTCCCAGTACTTTCACGCATTTTACTATTAATGCAGGCACTGGCATGTGGTAACCAGTCCTCCCAGTCATCATCTAGACTGTTTACAACTGGACGAAGAACTTCCAGGATTTTCCTGTTTGCTCTTTCTACCAGTCCGTTTGAAGAAGGATGGAAAGCCACAGTATAGGTGTGTTTGATGTTGTACTGTGTACATATACCTTGTATGATTTCACTGTGAAATTCGGTTCTATTATCACTTAACAACACTCGTGGCGTTGAATACAGACAAAACAATTTAGTTACTAGCGCATGCCCGACATATTTAGCAGATATTTTCCTCTAAAGGTAAGGGAACCACAAGCCTTGAAAAATAGTCTACACACACAAGAAGGTACTGCGAACCATTTTGACTTTTGGGTAGTTGAAGAAGATCAATAGAGACAATGTCCCATGCTCGCTCAGACAGTGGATATTCCAATATTGGGGCCGGTACTTTTACTGCTCCCTTGTGCTTTGCACATGATATACACCCGGCGACATCGTTTTCTATGACAATGCCCATTGTAGGCCGATAGTAACTTTTACGCGCTGCTTGTAGCGTTCGCTCTCTTCTTGGATGTCCTGCCGTTGGTATGTCGTGCACTAAGGTAAGTATGACAGGGACTAAACTCTCAGGAATGATGTGTTGCTTACTAGAACCTCTCTTTTGGAGATTACGTCGACACAGAACATTGTCTGGTGACATGAAGAATTGAGAGAATGGTAAATGCAGACGTGAAAAATTATCTTCTTCGCCTAACTACAGAGCATGTATGGCTTTAGGCCATATTTTATTCTCACGCTGTGCTTTACCTAATTCTCTCAGGGTGAAGTTATTTACAGGAATCGAGTCACTGACAGCTCCCACAGGCACATTTCGTGAAAGTGCGTCGGCTACTACATTAGCACGATCCGGCAAGTACTTGACTAATGGAGTAAATTCCTGCATTGTACAGTACCATCTTGCCACTCGTCGGTCCATATTTTTTTTTTCCTTTGAACATTTCAATTACGGATGCATGATCCGTGTAGACTGTAACTGGGTATTCAAGTATAAGTATAATATCCTTAAAATGTTTTAAGCACACGACTTGCATATGCTGTTACATAATTTTTGCCTCTGGCATCAGTCTGCATCAGCAAATCAATCGAGTTTGCATCAGCAAACCAGGTACAGGCGCATTTGTTAGCGATTTTAATTGATTGAAACTTTGCTCATGAGCAGCTTCCCATTGGAAAGCAACATCCTTTTGATGGAGTTTAGTAAGTGGGAATGCAAGCACCACAAAATTCTTGATGAAAGGACGGTAGTACCCCGCAAGGCCTAGTAAAGATATGACATTTTCTACAGATTTAGGTTGAGGAAACTTCTATACAGCTACGACCTTTTCATCCACTGTGTGGATTCCTTCATCATCGACTACATGGCCAAAAATATTTATTTTGGTTTTAAGAAAGTCACATTTAGTAAGCTTTGCTTTAAATCCAGCTTCCTCAAGCTTCTGAAGGACTAATTTTAAGCTCTCCTGATGGAATTCTTGATTCTTGTTTGCAAGGTATGCAAACACGGTTTTGTCAAGTAAACCCATGAAAATACTGTTAATCGTTCTCTGGAATGTCAAAAGACATGCACAACCATTCGTAAGGGCCGCTAGGCGTACTGAAGGCCGTTATTTCCCTTGAAAGGAACCTTTCAGTATCCTGACAACAGGTCTAAACCAGAGAAGATTTTGTTTCCACGACCCAAAGATATTATAAGGTCACTCAGGGCAGGTAGTGGATAACGATCATCCACAGTGAAATCATTGACCTGCTGGAAATCGATTACCGGCCTGAAAGATTGATTTTTCTTTGGAACCAAAAAGATTACTGAATTCCAAGAACACGATTCTTGAATTACTCCCTTGTCAATCATGTGATGTACAGTCTCCCTCTGACTATGAGGAAGACGATAAGCTGATATATATGCAGTCTTGGTGTTTGGTTTTAACCTAATGTGGTGTTCCGCTCGATCGGTCACACCTAAGGGTTCTCCAGGTAGTGCAAAGACATTATGATACTTTCCCAATAAATCCAAAAGCGCGGGCTTTATTTTGGGGTAGTCCACAACACTGACAAATGAACATAGGGTTGGCTCCTGCCCCAGCTTTGACAACAGTAGACTGACTCACTGAAGAGACGCAGGCTCTAGGCAGAATAATGGGTTCTGGTAACACTTTCTTGTCATATATCAGGCACTTTCCAAGGAAAAGACCTTGTTTGATCCTTATAGGACCTCCAGTATTGTTTACTACCAAGGCATTTGACATGATCCTGTCTAAATGTGCCGATTCAACTGCCAATCACCTGACATTACCAATACATTCAAGACAGATGTCACTACCTACTGGAACTTATGAAACACGAATTTTAATTCGTTTTTCCACACGATCAGGAATGTCATAATTGGCATTGACAATTACTTTGGCTTCCCTTCATGCTCCTGTTATATCCTTATCTCTCATAAGAGACTCGAGAGATGGAATCATCTGAGGCTCCCCATTGCATCTCTGTCCCTTCCGTGATAAAGAACCGTTACTGATTTGCCTGGAAACTAAAGGTGCAGGAGGCTTCATCTCTTTCTTTACTGACTTCAAAGAAATCAATTTGAATAGGATGAAAATTCTTAGATTGCCTTATTGGTAAGAAATTAAGGAATTTATTCCTTAGATTTTCAAGGCTGACCCGGTGACACCAGAAAGATTTAAATCACTTGGACGGAGCATCCATTTATCACCGCGTGAATTCCGTTTCAGAATCTTGTGAGGTTCTTCAGAAATTGCATTTATCGTGGCTCCAGTTTTTACAGCCAAAGATAAGCTATGCTTACCTACCCTAATTGGCAATGCCATTATGTCTGTTTGGTTGTTGGCGGCATTTACAGTTGAATACACTGACATGTCAGAAGAATTTGCTGCCTCAGCGTTTTTGCACATTTGGATGTTTTAGTCGGGTTTGTTTACTACAGTGCGGTAGTCTTCCCCCGACTGCTTTGTACTGCTCGTGCTACCTCTGGCGTGCTTTCCAATAATCATATTGATTATATGCTTACACTGCTCTGACGAGTGTTTGTACTGGCCATGTATGTGACAGTATTGGGTAGCAACATCCTTATAGGATCTTGTCCTACCTGTGTTCACATGGAGCGATGTACCTGTTTTTGGTCTAACAGAGAGGTTACTCCCTCTTGTTTTGTTCTCCGAGTCGGATTTATTTGGTGACAATTTCTGATCCTTTTGTTTCTTAAAGCATCTTTTTTCAACATAAGTTATTTTATGGCAATGCGTGCAAACATTTCCAGGCTTTGCCATGGCTGCCGCACAAGCTTGGGGTTGGTCGTCATCTATGAGTAGAGCGACCAGTGAGGTTTGAGTTTCAGGGAAGATACCAGATGGATTCCTTTTTTTTTCTCTAGCCAACACTGCAAAGTCAGCTACCGTGTTTCCCGTTTTAAAACTGAAGTAACTTGCGTTTTTCTTCACTTCCCCATTCACCAATGTCATGTAAAGATGAATTCCAGAAGTCTCCTGAAATTTGTATCTGTCATGTTGTCTCCTTGAAACCAGGTGTAAAGCTGTAAGACGTCCATGTAGTCTGTTACGAACTGTTGCGTTGGGATTAAGGCCTTCATTTCGTAATGAGAGCTAGCTTTAGCTGTTAACCTGACACCCACCTTGGATGCTAGTGCCATGAGATTAGTTTGGCTCTTACCCCCATAAATATTCAACAATTTTTTTCTTGAAATTAGCATAATGAGTCCCTAATTCAAGCGGACTAAAACCGCTGTCATGCGTGATACTTCCCCAGCCAGTTTGGACATGACAAAAGGAATCTTGTCTTCATCTATGATAGTATTTGATCTCATAACATTCTCACAAAAACGAATGAAGTCATGAACCCGTTCTTGCGGGCTTTCTCCGCGAAATTCTGATATTGATTCAGGAATAGGAAGTACCTTGATTGTAGTAAATGCATGCGAGGCATTAAGAGAGCCACTAGAGGCAGAAAGAGAAGCATTAGCGTTAAACATGGCTGCTGCTGATAATGATGGATATTTATTCTCTGATCTTATAATCAACACGTTCTCGTCCTCATGAGACACGGTATTAACCACTGTAGTGGGTTTTTGTTCCATTTATAATTCTTTTGATGAGTTAGTATTACTATTCTCCGCTCCAGTTCATAAGTTTCAGGTAACATCTCAGCTTTAGCCATAAAAGTGGTTTTATTAACCTTCCTTAATTAAGTATTAATTACACACTTGCATAACGTTTCCAACATCCAAAGGCGTCTCTGCCTTTCACAGAAGAATGGTTAGTATTGTTAGAAACGTAAAAAATGAACCGAGTTAGAAGTGTAGGGACAGCAACTGAATTATTCGTTTAAAAAGATAACCGAGTTAGAAGTGTAGGGACAGAAACTGAATTATTCGTGTTATCCCTAAACACTTAAGAGAAAACGGAAGCGAGCGCTTCGTCCAGCTGAAAAAGAAAACTGAGGGGCAGACTAAATTATTTTAATCTGTACATACTTATCGTTTTATCACTGTGAAATAGGTAAGTTATACATGAACCCTAACAGTGTTTGCGTTACCACAGGTGATTTTCTCTCTCTCTCTCTCTCTCTCTCTCTCTCTCTCTCTCTCTCTCTCTCTCTCTCTCTCTCTCTCTCTCTCTCTCTCTCTCTCTCTCTCTCTCTCTCTCTCTCTCTTTTTAATATTTGTGTGGTATACCACTAAGTTTTTGTACTCATGACTGTAGCGGAGAAATTAACACGTTAACATGTCGTCCTCTTCTTGGACAGACTTCTTCCGTCATGGGAAGCTCCTCTTGCGATGCTGGTGTACTTATAGGATCCTGCAGGATTCCTGGAGATGGGGAAGGTTTTGGTCTGCGCCGAGAATGTCTGTGCTGATGATGTCTTCGCCGAGAATGTAGCTACGACAACCAAATAAGACCGAGAGGAAACCATATAATTATGTCAGGTTTCGCCCTAAATCTTTTAAGTCTCCTCTTTTATAAAAGGAGAAGTGAATATTAGGAGTGACAGGCTGGTTGAGTAAAGTGAGACCATTAGGTGGTTGGATGCGAGTGTTTTTGGTGTGTCACCCTAAGTTAGTCCTATAAGCAATGCCGGCTCGCTCCTCCGCTGTCCTCACTACCCTGCCACTGTTTGCCGTTTTCTCCGTCTCAGTGTCCGTTCACCACTTTTCTTTCAACCAATGTTTATTGATGTTGCACTTGACACTGGAGTTAAATATTCGTATCTCATTAAGCTGCCACCAAATGTTCAAGTGGGGTTGAATTATCGATTACCCCTGGACACTGATCATTAGTTTCTTACCTTTATGAAGTAGGTAAAGTCACTCGTGGTGAGTTTCTGTGGTTTTTAGGTGGATATCAAAGATGAAGGTATAAAAATATGTATATTTAGATATATGTACAGAGTTCTGGGAGAAGGGTGTGGCATGTACGGGACGAAGGATGTCCTCTACGTGGTACAGAGTTACACCCTGGCGAGAGATTGCCGGAGCCGGCTCGACCCAAGCCGCTCGAGGGACGCTTAGCGCCTTCAAAAAGTATTGGCAGTAGAGGTATGGGCGGGTTGACCGCACTCACAGTACATGAATATATTAATAGTTATAGTTCTCTAATTACATTAATAAGGCAAGGGAGAAACTACTTATAGCTAAGAATAATACATGCCAAGATTCATTAAAGGGAGATTAATTATGGAGAATACTTAGACAATAAAATGTAGGTGCTACCGATTATTTGTCGAAAGCAATAAAAAGACTATGGAAAATTTAATGCCGTATGTGTGTGTGTGTGTGTGTGCGTGTGTGTGTGTGTGTGTGTTTGTGTGACGTACGGCCTCACCCATATCCGCTAACAACCATTATCTACACTTATACATACATGTATACATATACTTATATTGCTAACTAGGCAAAACACTATAAATACAATACATATTATTATTAATTACATAAAATGCATTTGCCATCTTTCTGTCCGTTCGTTCATCCTATCCAAATCTGCCTGCGAGGCGATGGCACTTGATTTTGACGTAATCCACCACACCCACCACACACACTGACCTTCCTATAAAAATTTACAAGGAGTTTGGTGCAGAGCGAGCAACACCGCTATGCTCCATAATAAATCCCTCTCTCTCCCAACACTCTTGCCCTGCTGACTGGAAGACATCTTACGTCATCCCCATCCCCAAAACTTTCAGTCCACAGTCACTCGGTGACCTCAGGCCAGTCTCTATCACCCCCATCCCTAGCCTTATTTGTGAAGATTTTGTGTATTACTGGGCCTACAACAAAATTTGTAATACCGTGGATATCAGACAGTTTGGAAATATTAAAGCCACCTCAACCTCCCATTACCTGGCCAGCTTCCTTGAATTCATCCACAGCCACCTGGACAAGCGAAACACCTCTCTAGCTGTTGCTTTTGTGGACTTCAAAAAAGTCTTTGATCTTGTTGATCACACTGTTGTCATCAGCAAGGCAATGAGTCCGGGTCTCCCTCCTAACCTGGTAGCATGGCTAGCTGACTTGCTCACAGGGAGGCGTCAGGCCGTTCGCTATCAGGGCTCTGTCTCTAATTTCCAACAGCTGACATGTCGGGTTCCCCAGAGGACCAGGATGGATCCACTATGCTTCCTCCTCCTGATTAACGACGCCCTCACTGACACCCCCCATCGCTGGAAGTATGTGAACGACTGCACCGTGGGCTTCCTAGTTTCCAACAGGAACCCGGACTACTCGCCATTGCAAGTCATCTTGGAGCGACTACAGACGTGGACGGAGGAGAGCAGGATGACCATCAACTACAGCAAAACTGTGGTGATGCATTTCTGTACCTCCTCTGTACCAGTGCCCCCTCCCCATCTCACAGTGGGCCCTTGCCCCATCCAGGTGGTCCGATGTGCCAAGCTTCTTGGAGTCACGGTGGACGATCAGCTGACCTGGAAGCAGCATGTCGCCAGCACCGTAAGATCCGCTACCTACAGGCTGTACATGCTGCGCAGACTCAGGTCGCTGGGGACGCCGACAGACGAGTTAAGGTGGGGTGTACCTCACCTTCATCCTCCCCAAACTCATGAATGCCTCCCCAGCGTGATCCTCCTCCCTCACACACACTCAACAGCTCCAGCTAGAGAGTGTGCAGAAAAGGGCGTGCAGGGTCATCCTTGGCTATGCCTACACCACCTATTATGAAGCCCTGACCAGTCTAAATCTATCCAGACTATCCACCAGGCACCGAGAGGCTCTGGAGAAGTTTGGAAGGGGAATTCTGCATCATCCACGTCTGAGACACATGCTGCCGCCTGACGCGCCTCGCCCGGTCCGTACCACAAGACACCACAATAAGATAACGCCCCTAAAGGCGCCGCGCACGGACCGGTACAGACTCAGCGCGATTCCCACCATGGTGCAAGCCATCAATCAATAGTATTTTGCTTCTAGATTAGACTTAGCTTTAGGTTTAATGTTAAGTATTTCCCCATCCCCTCTGTACATTTTAAGTTTATAAACTGCTTTAATAATAAACCGTTTATTATAACAATAATAATAATAATAATAATAATAATAATAATAATAATAATAATAATAATAATAATAATTATTATTATTATTATTATTATTATTATTATTATTATTATTATTATTATTATTGTTATTATTATTATTATTATTATTATTATTAATCTACCCATCTTCGTGTCATCCGCAAATTTACTAACATCACTACTAGTTTTACTATCCAAGTCACTGATATATATATTAAAAACTGCAATGTTTCTAATACTGATCCCTTTGGCTCCCTACTAATTACTTGACCCCACTCGGATTTAGAGCCGTTTATTACAACTCTCTGTCGGCTGTCGCTTAGCCACGAGTTTATCCAGTGTAACACCTTCCCATCTATCCCGTGCACCTTAACCTTTCTCAATAGCCTCTCATGGGGTGCTTTACTAAAGTCCAGATATAGGATGTCACAGGATACACACACACACTCACACACGCACACACACGTATGTGTGTGTGTGTGTATATATATATATATATATATAGAGAGAGAGAGAGAGAGAGAGAGAGAGAGAGAGAGAGAGAGAGAGAGAGAGAGAGAGAGAGAGAGAGAGAGAGAGAGAGAGAGAGAGAGAGAGAATTATTTTTTATTTCCAATTTTAAGATCTTATCTTTATTTTTTCGTTATCTATTTTTTACCCTATTTATTTATTTTTTTTCTTTTATGTAAAGGTTCAGGATGTATTATGAGAGCATTTTTTTTTCTTGCTTTACTTCTCCATTTCGTTCTTAAATATCTAGATTTTTTTCTTTTAATTTATTTTAATTACTTTCTAGTTTTCGTTTGCCTCCTTAACAACATGTTTTGAACATTTATATTTGAATGGCTTGATCTTTTTTTTTCAGTGTTATATTATGAGTATTCTTTTATTCGGTTATCATTATTTTTTGCATTTTTTTTCTCGATATTTGGGTGTTTCCTTTTTTATGCATTTATTTTTTTTATTTATTATTATTATTATTATTGTTATTATCATTATTATTATTTTAATCTAATAGTAAATCAATTTCACTTCTTTCATTTTACATCCATTTTTTTATTGTCATTTCTCTTATGTTTCTTATTTGATTAATTATCTTTATGTTCATGTATTCAGAATTTTGTTACTTTGTGTTTATCTGTGTATCTACTGTTATATATTATTGATTTTTTTTTTAATAATTTACTTATTCATTTTAATATTTTCATATATATATATATATATATATATATATATATATATATATATATATATATATATATATATATATATATATATATATATATATATATATATATATATATATATATATATATATATATATATATATATATATATATATATATATATATATATATATATATATATATATATATATATATATATATATATATGTATATATATACACCAATATATATATATATATATATATATTGGTTGAACCCATATTCAGTCCCCTTCATAGCTGCCACTACACTCAGGTCAGCTTTCCTAGACTAGCTCTTTTTAGTCTAGTGTTGGCATAAAACACGACAAATTCAGGCCCTTCCTGGTCGTTCCATACTATCAAATCTGAGCTCACCACTCGGTTTAACCCACCGACCGAAAAGGGAATATAATAAACGTCAAACAAACCCTAACTTGCTGTGAAACAATCGCAAACCACGAGGTAGGGCGCACGGCCGGGATGAAGGCCACATATGTATGATGCTTATGATTTTCTGTGAGCTACCGTCCACTAGAGACAAATCAACCACATTCACAGAATTATATTCTCCTACTGGCAAGCGGTCTGTTTACAGTCACCTGGAGGATGGGCAAATACCACCTCTATACGGTAAAAACCCGGGGAGAGAGGAGATAGCAACAAACCAGCAAAGTTTCACGATATCCTTTGCTTTCAAAGCTCCCAACAGTCAGCTCTGAAGACCAAAAACACTGAACGTCACAAAACATTAACGAGACAGGTACACAGCAACCGACAAGTTCCGAGATGGTTAAAGGACCTCTCTAGAGACAGCCAAAAAAAAAAAAAAAAAAAAATACACAAGACCACAGTACACTCACAATGACTCTGAATGGTAGAGCAAATTATTTCCCAATTATAAGTAAATTTTGGCAGGTTCCTGTTTCTCCTTCCTAGAATGACGGGAGCCTTACTGTCAAACCATTTGGTAGTTACTATTATATGCAACCCTTCTGATATATATAATCTCATCCCCCCCCTCCCACAACCAGGACTTCTGCAGGCTCTAAATCTCTCTAACGCGGCAACACGTCTAGATATACCAATGCCCTAAGACCAACTGGCGCTCTTTTCATTTTCTTTATATATGTAGGAGGGAAACCGGCCAAGGGGAACAAAAATCCAATTAAAAAAAAAAAAAAAAGCCCACTGAGATGCCGGTCCCTGAACAGGGTCCAAAGCGGTAGTCAAAGATTGAAACCTCCTTCTTGAAAGAATTCAAGTCATAGGAAAGTGGAAATACAGAAGCAGGCAGGGAGTTCCAGAATTTACCAGAGAAAGGGATGAATGATAAAGAATGCTGGTTAACTCTTGCATCAGAAAGGTGGACAGAATAGGGATGAAAGAAAGAAGAAAGTCTTGTGCAGCGAGGCCGCTGGACGGAGGGGAGGAATGTAGTTAGGAAGATCAAAAGAGTAGTTAGCATGAAAATGTGTGTGTGTGTGTGTGTGTGTGTGTGTGTGTGTGCGTGTGTGTGTGTGTGTGTGTTCGTTTGTATGTGTGTGTGTGTGTGTGTGTGTGTATGTTTGTGTTTGTTTGTGTGTGTGTGTGTGTGTGTGTTTGTGTGTGTGTGTGTGTGTGTGGGTGGTACCTGACATTACCTTTCTTTTCTCCCACACAGACAACAAGAAAATTGGTGTTTTCCGTGATACTGTAATTGTTACATAAAAATTACAAAGATCAAGTTGAAGAAGATGATAAGAAAACCAAGATGATGATGATGAAAGGAAAGAGGAGGAATAACATAAAAAGATCCTAGTAGTAATACTAATTGTATTCATAGAGTTGTGTTAATGGTACAAAATCATAAAATCAGTAATATTGTTATAATAAGCAACGATAACAAAAAATATTATTATTATCATTATTTTATTGTTATTATTATCATTGTTATTATTATTATTATTATTATTATTATTATTATTATTATTATTATTATTATTATTATCGTTATTATTATCATTATTATCATTATTATCTTTATTATTATTATTATTATTATTATTATTATTATTATTATTATTATTATTATTATTATTATTATTATTTTTATTTTTATTATTATTATTATTATTATCATTATTATTATTATTATTGTTATCATTATTATTATTATTATTATTATTATTAATATTATTATTATTATCATTATTACACAGAGTTACAAAAAAAAAAATTAAATTGTCTATGTTATTTCAACTGATTTAAGACATTTTTGCACCGGTGAATCCGAAAATGACATCCATTTTTCTCGATTAGGTCAGGTTTTTGTGCTATGTTGATTTTAAGAAATCCGATCTTCTGACTAAATCGATTATATTTTTGTGATATTATAAATAGATTTTTCTTAATATTTCTCATCAGAAATAGGTTTCTAAGAGAGAGAGAAAAAAAAAATCGTTTCCTAACAGAATGTATAAAAAAAAATGTTACAAACATCGATTTCTGTAAACTGAATAATAGTCACTGATAAAGGTAAGTACATTTAAGTTGAATGTTACATCATCATTATCCATAAACTTCCGTTTATTCGAACCCCTAAAATGCTCAGCGGCAGGGATGTCTCTCTTCAGAGTCCAGCAGTAATCAGCCATCATGACTGCACTCCAGCGTCCCTGATACCTGGTCTCCATCTCCTTTATGTCCTGATGTAATCTCTCCCCCTGTTCGTCGCTCATTGATTCTTAGGAAACCGATCCATATGTGAAAATAAATAATGCATTTTGATGATCATGTTGCATATGAGCATTAAAAGCAGTCAGCATATTGGTAACAAGTTCTGCATAGTTCCTGGCCTTGTTGTTGCCAAGAAAGTTCTTCACGACCAGAACAAAAGCCTTCCACGCTTCCAGTTCCACTTCGTTCATTGAGTTTTCAAAGTTAGGGTCTCTAATGAGCTGACGGACTTGAGGACCATCAAAGATGCCAGCTTTCAATTTATCCATGGTCAATCCTTGAAAAGCCTGGCACAAGTAAGTGAAGCAGCTACTATCCTTATCCAGACCTTTGACGAACTGTTTAATCAAGCCGAGCTTGATGCGTAGTGATGGGAAGAGTATTCTGTCTCTGTCTACCAAAGGGATGTTGATGACGTTCCTTGCTCTGCAAGGCAACACTTACTCCGGCACAAGCCAGTCCTTATTCGTATAATGCTGAACAGTGTCCCTACTATCCCACATGCACAGAAAGCATGGGTACTTGGTGAAGCCGGACAGCTGTCCCTACAAAAAAATTCACCATCTTCAGGTCAACACAAATAAACTACTGATGTTGTTCATAACGAATCTTCTCCAGGACATACTTCACCGCTTCATACTTCTCCTTCAGCGTAGTCGAGTGAGCAAGGGGTACAGAGGCAAGCTGGTTGCCGTTCTGCAGCAGAACACATTTCAGCTATCACTTACTGCTGGCAATGAACAGTTTCCAATCTTTGGGTTCGTACTGTGGCACTCCAAGCTTGTGCAGAAGCTGAGCAATATCTGTACAGTACACCAAGTCCTTCTCTTCAAAAGAAAAAATGGAGGTACTTTTGATGCCTGTTGCGGTAAAAGGTGATGCGAATACTGTCAGAGAGGAGTTTTTTTTTTTTCTTCAATCTGGATGCCAGCAGTTCGGCAGAGGACTTTGACAAGCTGAGATCACGAATTACATCATTTAGCTCCTTTTGGGAAAAAAAGGATGTGGATCATCATCGTTAAGAAATACTTCTTCATTTTCTTGAACACTGGAGGAATCTTCGTCATTAATGTCAGGAAGTTCTCCAAAGACAGGTACTGGAATTTCATCACAGTGAGCTACAGGACGACGTGCTGATTCAAGATCACTCAAGATACTTGAGACTGTTCCGGTTTTTTCTGTTGATCGCAGTCACATCAATATTGCAGAAGTAGCAGCCAGTGCCTTGATTTGTCGGCTCGCCCCAAACAATAGGAATCCCAAACTTCAGACAACTCTTCTTCCCTTTGGTCCATTAACGCAGATACTCGGTGCATGCCTTGCATACCATGTGTGGCGCCGAAGCCTTATCACCAAGTTTGATACCAAAATAAACATGTTAAGCACGTTTTATGAAACTTGTGACTGGATTCCTGTTAGAAACAATGGTGTATTCGCCGCAAATGTAGCAGAATATATCGCATTTATTTTTGCAAGATCTTCTGGTCGAGGCCGTTTTATTCACCTGTAAAATAAAAATACCAATTAGTCATGAATTGGCGCATGCAAACTCTCCCGAGTTCGTTTATTTCAAGATATAAAAAAATAATTTTGTATCATATAAAGCGAAAATACAGGCACAAATAAACAAAAATGTCAAAAAAAAAAAAAAAACGTGGCATGGTTTAAAAAGTTGACCCAATTGAGCAAAACCAATGTTATTTTTGGATTCAGCACATCAAAATTATTCTAAATCAGTTGAAAACCTTAAACAATTTTTTGGCTGTTGACCAGTGTTGTTATTATTATTTTATTTATTTATATTTTTTTTATTATATGATTTTTTTTTTTTTCATTCATGTGTTTAATTCATTTATCTATTTATTTATTTTTTAAAGCTAATTTAAAGACCTTTGATTTACGATCACCTTTTTTAAAGGTTTTAGATCACGTATATATATATATATATATATATATATATATATATATATATATATATATATATATATATATATATATATATATATATATATATATATATATATATATATATATATATATATATATATAAATATATATAAGAAAAATGAATAAAATAAATAAATAAATCAGAGTATCGTAACAAGGCCGTATTGTGTGGTATGTATATCAAGGAGTAAATATTAGTTTAAAAAGTAAGAAAATTACTTTGATTATTAGCTAAGAGAGAATTTTTAAGACTAAAATTTTCAATTAAATATTACTATTCTAGTCTATCAATTATCTAAATTATATATATATATATATATATATATATATATATATATATATATATATATATATATATATATATATATATATATATATATATATATATATATATATATATATATATATATATATATATATATATATATATATATATATATAGGAGGGACAGCGGACAAGGGCAACAACCCCTCACCCCCCAAAACAAACAAAAAAAAAAAAAAAAGGAAAAGGCCCACTGTGATGCCGGTCCCCGAATAGGGTCCAAGGCGGTAGTCAAAAATTAAAGATAAGTTTCTTAGGTTTTAATGATTCCTCTGTACTACCTTCTTGGAAGGTTTTCGGTTTTGTATAAACTCTTTAAGGCCGTGGTCTCTATACAAGAAACAGGCCAAAATACCAGTGCATGACATGAATAGGTACATTCTCTAATCTTGTTTCACGCGAAAACGTTCGAGGCAGGTGGCCGAGTAATGTACCCATTACATTAGGTAGGAATGGGTAGGAACAGACTCTGTTAAAGTTGTCCTTTGTTGTGTCTAGTACAGGACACTTCCCTGATGTTCATCTCAAGAAATATCGCCAACTAACACAATAGCAGGCACCGGCGTGATCACGCCGATGCTGATACAAATGTTGATGTTTTGTCTACTGTACGTCCGCTGTATGTTAGCCGGCGGCAGCTCCCGAGGCAGATCAGAGGGAGAGAGGGAGTGAAGCTCGCTGCGAGTGGCTGCGTCATGCGAGCCCTGCTGAAGCGGCGGAAGGCCACAGTGTTAGTGTGTGCACAAAACTAAACATATTCTAATATTAATTTCTGTAGTGTTGCTGTTTAACTGATAACAAAACACAATGACCTGTTCCTGACGTTTCTCAGGTAATGAGAGGCACAGGGACACATTAAAATTTTCCTGACGTCTCTCCGAGACGTTACACCACTAGATTTTATTCGGTACTTCATTATAACCTATAGAAGGAACTCATGTCTTGTTGTAAGTAAATAAAGTGTATATACTGACTTGATTCCAACTTTCTTTGCCATTTTCCAGTTACATAAATGGTGTTGACAATTAATAACACGCTACCTTTAAATTAAATATTACTACCTCTCCAGTTTTGTTCTGTTTCTTCATATACGGTGTTTGCGTTTTAGCATTTCGGTACTTAAGAAGGTTAAAGCACTCAAAAAGACTTTTTTGGTAATGTTCTATTTCTCCATATAGGATGCTATTAATCCGTTTTAGCGTTCTGGTGCCTAACGAGTAAAAAAAAAAAAAAAAAAAAACAGTAGAAAAGCACGGTTTTGTAATTTTTTGTTTTTATTTTCTGAAATAAGGTGCCGTTTTGGTGCCTAACACTTTCACAAACACCCAAAAGACACGTTTCTAATAACGTATTTTCTTTTCGCCATATAAGGTACTTTGCATGCATTTTGCCATTTTGGTACCTAACCAGCTCAAAAAAACACTGAAAATAAATATTTTTGGTAATGAGGTTTTGTTTCTCCATATACGGTGCTTTTTTATGCGTTTTATTGTTTTGGTACCTAATAACCACAAAAAACACTCAAAAGATACGTTATTATTAAAGTTGTTCTATTTCTCCATATTAGGTGTGTTTCATGCGTTTTAGCCACTTAACATGCTGAAAACAATGAAAAGACAGGTTTTTGCTAATATTATTCTATCTCTTCATCTGGCTGAACACCGTGGCTCAGTCTGGACTGTGTGACTCAAAATAACTGCTGTATTGCTCAAAGTAACTGCTGTGTGACTCAAATTGAATGTTGTGCGGCTCAAATTAACCCTTGTGACTCCAATTAACTTCTGTAACTCAAATTAATCCCTGTGTGAGTCAAATTAACTGTCATGTGAGTCAGCCTTGTCTCTGTGAGTCAGCCTGATTGCCTTGCTGCAGTGACTGGCGTCTGAGAGGACCACTCAACACCGTGGTATCATTTCACCGCTAATTTTAATTTTCAGCCAATTATTTTCTGATGTGCCTCATGTTTTTTTTTTTTTTTTTGTGGTGTTGCATGTTGTGAATGAATTGAATTTCTATCTGTTTTCTATCGTAAATGTCGAGTTTTTTAATTCTACCTCATTTTTTCTCCATCGTAAATGTCTAGTTTTGAGTTATGCGTCTTTTTTTTTCATCGTAAAGTATATATATATATATATATATATATATATATATATATATATATATATATATATATATATATATATATATATATATATATATATATATATATATATATATATATATATATATATATATATATATATATATATATATATTTTTTAATATATATATATATATATATATATATATATATATATATATATATATATATATATATATATATATATATATATATATATATATATATATATACTCGTATATATATATATATACTCGTATATATATATATATATATATATATATATATATATATATATATATATATATATATATATATATATATATATATATATATATATATATATATATATATATATATATATATATATATATATATATATATATATATATATATATATATATATATATATATATATATATATATATATATATATATATATATATATATATATATATATATATATATATATATATATATATATATTTTTTTTTATTTATTTATTTATTTTTTTTTTCTGTTATTCCTGTCTCAAAGTCATGCCTGCCGCTCATCCCCAACAATTTCATGAGTACCTGTAGGGAAACGTTGCGCTACCTTTGTCCGCTACATTTAGAATAATTATGATTTGTTGTTTTAAAAGCTATATGTTTAAAGTCAAGATAGTAATTATTTTCGCTAAGGTGAGGATAGTATAATTATTTTCGTTAAGGCCAGGATAATAATTATCATCTTTAAGGCCAGGATAGTAATTGTTTTCGTTAAGACCAGAATAATAATTATTTTTGTTACGGCCAGAATAGTAATTGTTTTTGTTAAGAACAGGATAGTAATGATTTTTGTCAAGGTCAGGATAGTAATGAGTTTCTACAAGGCTAGGTTAGTAATTGTCTTCGTTAAGGCCAGGACTGTATTTTTTTTTTTTTTCGTTAAGGCCAAGATTGTAATTATCTCTCTCTCTCTCTCTCTCTCTCTCTCTCTCTCTCTCTTTCTCGATGTATAAGAAGGAGAAATAGAACGAGAAAAATAAAAGGATGGAGAGAGAGAAATACAATAGAGATGGGTGGTGATTTCACAGACTGTTGATGTATTTATAGTTATCATTTTTATTATGAATGACAACCGTCCTACACACACACACACACACACTAATGCGGAAAATTTGCCACGGCTGGCTAACTGGACGGTGACTTGTGTAAAGCACACACACGCCCTCAACTTCCCCTTGTCCCCTTTAACTTTCCCCACAACGCCCTTCCTCCCCTTCACAAGCTTTCGTACTGCTGAGAAATAAATCCTGCGTGAGGAATAAGTGAGTGCTTTGAGGACACTCGGCTGCCAAAAGGCTTTTCTCTGATGTCCTAATTTGATTTCTATGTTGAGACTTGTCGTGTATTACGAATAAATCAAGCCGTGGGCCTCTGGGATGAGTCCTTCCCGTGGTGCAAGATGGACAGTTCTGGTGGTGTGGTGTGGTGGTGGTGGTGGTGGTGGTGGTGTGGTGGTGGTGGTGGTGGTGGTGGTGGTGTAGGACGTATAGATGTAGATATAGATGTGGAGCGACAATCTTTGTATCCACAGTTCACCCAATACAGGGGAGGGTTCCCACAGGCGGCACCACAACCGAGGAGACCCCGCCGCTCCAAAGTTCTTTAATCTCTCCCACTACTACTTTCACGTAATGACTGATACTCCCACAATCCACAATACTTAATTTTATACTATTATCGTAGTGAATGTGAATGTTCACATTAAAGTTGACAGCAGTAATTCTTATTGAACCTTTGGCGCGTCATGAACACAGGGAGGGAAATAATGTGTTTAAAAATATATCTTCTTTACACTCAGCTGCGTTGGTTTCCCGTGGCCCAGTGGATAGAGTGAGTGCCTCAGGAAGAATGAGTGTTGGACGCCAGCGTTCAAATTCTTCAAGGAACTATAACAATAAAAAATAAAAAATCCCAGGTAAAAAATATTCAGATTAAAAGAAACATATATTTAATATGAGTTACTATTCTTTTTTTTTTTTTAATGTAGGAATGACACTGGCCAAGGACAATAAAAATCCAATAAGAAAAATCCCCACTGAAATGCCAGTCCAATAAAAGGGTCAAAGCAATAGTCAAAAATTAATGAATAAGTGTCTTGAAACCTCCCTCTCAAAGGAATTCAAAAGATAGGAAGGTGGAAATACAGAAGCAGGCAGGGAGTTCCAGAGTTTACCAGAGAAAGGGATGAATCATTGAGAATACTGGTTAACTCTTGCGTTAGATGGATGAGCAGAATAGGGGTGAGAGAAAGAAGAAAGTCTTGTGCAGCGAGGCCGCGGGAGGAGGGGAGGCATGCAGTTAACAAGATCAGAAGAGCAGTTAGCATGAAAATAGCGGTAGGAGACAACTAGAGATGCAACATTGCGACAGTGAGAGAGAGTCTGAAGACAGTCAATTAGAGGAGAGGAGTTGATAAGACGAAAAGCTTTTGATTTCACCCTGTCTAGAAGAGCAGTATGAGTGGAACACCCCCAGATATGTGAAGCATACTCCATACATGGATGGATAAGGCTCTTGTACAGCGTTAGCACCTTGGGGGGCGGGTGAGAAAAACTGGCGGAGACGTCTTAGAACGTCTAACTTCATATAAGCTGTTTTAGATAGAGATGACATGTGAAGTTTCCAGTTCAGATTATAAGTAAAGGACAGACCGAGGATGTTCAGTGTAGAAGAGGGGGACAGTTGAGTGTCATTGAAGAAGAGGGGATAATTGTTTGGAAGGTTGTGTCGAGTTGATAGATGGAGTAATTGAGTTTATGAGGCATTGAACAATACCAAGTTTGCTCTGACCAAATCAGAAATTTTAGAAAGATCAAAAGCCAAGCATTCTGTGGCTTCCCTGCGTGAAATGTTTTGTCTCCTGAAGGGTTCGACGTCTATGAAAAGACGTTGGAAAGTGCAGGGTGGATCAGCGTAGGAGTGGATAGGACAAGAAGTTTGGTTTAGAAGATTATTAATGAATAATAAGAAGAGAGTGGGTGACAGGACAGAGCCCTGAGGAACACCACCGTTAATAGATTTAGGAGAAGAACAGTGACCGTCTACCACAGCAGCAATAGAACGGTCAGAAAGGAAACTTGAGATGAAGTTACAGAGAGAAGGATAGAAGCCATAGGAGGGTAGTTTGGAAATCAAAGCTTTGTGCCAGACTTTATCAAAAGCTTTTCATATGTCCAAGGCAACAGTAAAAGTTTCACCAAAATCTCTAAAAGATGATGACGAAGACTCAGTAAGGAAAGCCAGAAGATCACCAGCAGAACGGCCTTGATGGAACACATATTGGCAATCAGATAGTAGGTTGTGAAGTGATAGATGTTTAAGAATCTTCCTGTTGAGGATAGATTAAAAAACTTTAGATAGGCAGAAAATTAAAGCAATGGGACAGTAGTTTGAGGGATTAGAACGGTCACCCTTTATAGGAATAGTCTGAATGTAGGCAGAATTCCAGCAAGAAGAAAAGGTAGATGTTGACAGACAAAGCTGAAAGAGTTTGACTAGGCAAGGTGCAAGCACGCAGGCACAGTTTCGGAGAACAAAAGGAGGGACCCCATCAGGTCCATAAGCCTTCCGAGGGTTTAGGCCAGCGAGGGCATGGAAAACATCATTGCAAAGAATTTTAATAGGTAGCATGAAGTAGTCAGAGGGTGGAGGAGAGGGAGGAACAAGCCCAGAATCGTCCAAGGTAGAGTTTTTAGCAAAGGTTTGAGCGAAGAGTTCAGCTTTAGAAATAAATGTGATAGCAGTGGTGCCATCTGGTTGAAATAGAGTAGGGAAAGAAGAAGAAGCAAAGTTATTGGAGATATTTTTGGCTAGATGCCAGAAGTCACGAGGGGAGTTAGATCTTGAAAGGTTTTGACATTTTCTGTTAATGAAGGAGTTTTTGGCTAGTTGGAGAACAGACTTGGCATGCTTCCGGGCAGAAATATAAAGTGCATGAGATTCTGGTGATAAAAGGCTTAAGTACCTTTTGTGGGCTACTTCTCTATCATGTATAGCACGAGAACAAGCTGTGTTAAACCAAGGTTTAGAAGGTTTAGGATGAGAAAAAGAGTGAGGAATGTACGCCTCTATGCCAGACACTATCACCTCTGTTATGCGCTCAGCACACAAAGACGGGTCTCTGACATGGAAGCAGTAGTCATTCCAAGGAAAATCAGCAAAATACCTCCTCAGGTCCCCCCAACTAGCAAAGGCAAAACGCCAGAGGCACCTTCGCTTAGGGGAATCCTGAGGAGGGATTGGAGTGATAGGACAAGATAAAGATATGAGATTGTGATCGGAGGAGCCCAACGGAGAAGAAAGGGTGACAGCATAAGCAGAAGGATTAGAGGTCAGGAAAAGGTCAAGGATGTTGGGCGTATCTCCAAGACGGTCAGGAAAACGAGTAGGATGTTGCACCAATTGCTCTAGGTCATGGAGGACAGCAAAGTTGCAGGCTAGTTCACCAGGATGGTCAGTGAAGGGAGAGGAAAGCCAAAGCTGGTGGTGAACATTAAAGTCTCCAAGAATGGAGATCTCTGCAAAAGGGAAGAGGGTCAGAATGTGCTCCACTTTGGAAGTTAAGTAGTCAAAGAATTTCTTATAGTCAGAGGAGTTAGGAGAGAGGTATACAGCACAGATAAATTTAGTATGAGAGTGACTCTGTAGTCGTAGCCAGATGGTGGAAAACTCGGAAGATTCAAGAGCATGGGCACGAGAGCGGGTTAAGTTATTGCGCACATAAACGCAGCATCCAGCCTTGGATCGAAAATGAGGATAGAGAAAGTAGGAGGGAACAGAAAAGGGG
Source organism: Scylla paramamosain (assembly GCF_035594125.1). Lineage (NCBI taxonomy): Eukaryota > Metazoa > Arthropoda > Malacostraca > Decapoda > Portunidae > Scylla > Scylla paramamosain. The sequence goes on along the minus strand of NC_087170.1, from coordinate 2,215,033 downwards.
CTACTGTCAGTTGCCTCAGACACCTGAGTTTCAGTGAGGAAAAGAAGAGGTTTAGAAGAGGAGAGGTGGTGTTCTACAGTTTGAAAATTAGATCTTAGACCGCGAATGTTGCAGAAGTTAATGAAGAAAAAGTTGAAGGGGGTGTCAAGACACTTAGGGTCGTCGACAGAAAGGCAGTCCGACCTGGGGACATTTATCTACCTATTTCCATCTATTATCCTCATCCAAAATCCTGTCTAATTTTCTATTAAAGCTCTCTAATGTCCTAGCACTAACAACATAATTATTGAGTCCGTTCCACTCATCTACCACGCTATTTGAGAACCAATTTTTTCCTATCTCCTTCCTAAACCTAATTTTTTTCAAGCTTGAACCCGTTATTTCTTGTTCTACAATGGTTGCTGGTCCTAAGAATTTTGCTTACATCCCCCTTGTTATAACCCTTATACCACTTAAAGACTTCTATCAGGCCACTTCTTAACCTAAGTCTCTCTAAAGAATGTAAATATAACAACTTCAATCTCGCCTCGTAAGGAATACTCCTCATCCCTAGTATCCTTTTAGTCATTCTCCTCTGTACTGATTCTAATAGAACTATATCTTTCCTGTAATGTGGGGAACAGAACTGCACAGCGTAGTCCAGATGTGGTCTGACCAGAGCCAAGCATAACTTTAATATTACTTCCTGGATGGATTTCAGAGGTAACTATAACTCCTAAATCTTTCTTGTACCCTGTACCTACCAGAGTTTGGTTGTTTAATGTGTACCTACTGTGTGGGTTTTCCTTACCTACGCTAAGTACTTTGCATTTATTGATATCAAATTGCATTTGCCATCTGTCCGTCCATTCATTCATCCTATCTAAATCTGCCTGCAAGGCGATGGCATCCGATTCTGACCTAATTAATCTATCTATCTATCTTTGTGTCATCCGCAAATTTACTAACATTATTACTAATTCCACTATCCAAGTCATTGATATATATTAGAAATAACAATGGCCCTAATACTGATCCTTGTGGCACCACACTAATTACATGACCACATTCGGATTTCGAGCCATTTATTACAACTGCTGCTCAAGGGAGATGCCCTCATGCCCTCACCTTGGCCCACCAAGGGACTAAACAGACCACCAAAATCACTCACTCAGACAGGTTAGAAATAAGATAGATTAGCATTAGGATTAATATAGGATTATGAGAAAGTCAGTTTAGTGGACTACGTAGTTGCCATGGTAGGGAGGAGGAGGAGGAGGAGCAGGAAGCAACAGCCCCAACAGCATATATATATATATATATATATATATATATATATATATATATATATATATATATATATATATATATATATATATATATATATATATATATATATATATATATATATATATATATATATATATATATATATATATATATATATATATATATATATATATATATATATATATATATATATATATCCTGCCTATCTAAAGTTTTTGAATCTATCCTCAACAGGAAGATTTTTAGACATCTATCACTTCACAACCTTCTATCTGATCGCCAGTATAGGTTCCGTCAAGGCCGCTCAACTGGTGATCTTCTGACTTTCCTTACTGAGTCTTGGTCATCCTCTTTTAGAGATTTTAGTGAAACTTTTGCTGTTGCCTTGGACATATGAAAAGCTTTTGATAGAGTCTGGCACAAAGCTTTGATTTCCAAACTACCCTCCTACGGTTTCTATCCTTCTCTCTGTAACTTCATCTCAAGTTTCCTTTCTGACCGTTCTATTGCTGTTGTGATAGACAGTCACTGTTCTTCTCCTAAATCTATTAACAGTGGTGTTCCTCAGGGTTCTGACCTGTCATCCACTCTATTCTTATTATTCATTAATAATCTTCTAAACCAAACTTCTTGTCCTATCTACTCCTACGCTGATGATACCACCCTGCACTTTTCCACGTCTTTTCATAGACTTCCAACCCTTCAGGAGGTAAACATTTCACGCAGGGAAGCCACAGAACGCTTGACTTTTGATCTTTCTAAAATTTCTGATTGGGTCAGAGCAAACTTGGTATTGTTCAATGCCTCAAAAACTCAATTACTCCATCTATCAACTCGACACAACCTTCCAGACAACTATCCCCTCTTCTTTAATGACACTCATCTGTCCCCCTCTTCTACACTGAACATCCTCGGTTTGTCCTTTACTTATAATCTGAACTGGAAACTTTACATGTCATCTCTAGCTAAAACAGCTTATATGAAGTTAGACGTTCTAAGACGTCTCCGCCAGTTTTTCTCACCCCCCCAGCTGCTAACTATGTACAAGGGCCTTATCCGTCCATGTATGGAGTATGCCTCACATATCTGGGGGTGTTCCACTCATACTACTCTTCTAGACAGGGTGGAATCAAAAGCTTTTTGTCTTATCAACTCCTCTCCTCTGACTGACTGTCTTCAGCCTCTCTCTCACCGCCGCGATGTTGCATCTCTAGCTGTCTTCTACCACTATTTTCATGCTAACTGCTCTTCTGATCTTGAAAAAAAGCATGTCTCCCTTCCTTCCGCGGACTCGCTGCACAAGACTTTCTTCTTTCTCTCACCTCTATTCTGTTCGCCTCTCTAACGCAAGAGTTAACCAGTATTCTCAGTCATTCATCCCTTTCTCTGGTAAACTCTGGAACTCCCTGCCTGCTTCTCTATTTCCACTTTCCTTTGACTTGAATTCCTTCAAGAGGGCGGTTTCAAGACACTTATTCATCAGTTTTTGACTACTGCTTTGACCCTTTTATGGGACTGGCATTTCAGTGGGCATTTTTTTATTGCATTTTTGTTGCCCTTGGCCAGTGTCCTTCCTACATAAAAAAAAAAAAAAAAAACTTCAGCTTCACTAGTTTTAACTGTCAATAATATTTCTCACAACTTCTGGCAGAGTGGGAGGAGTTTTATCAAGATCAGGGATGCACATTTTCCAGCAAAGAGTTTGGCCAATAAGTTAGCCTTGTCCTGGGCAGTGTGAGCGATGTTGCCGTCTCCTCGCACAAGAGAAGGGATGGTGGTTACTTGCTCTTCGCCTTTCTACTCCTTCACAAGACTCCACCATCTCTTTCTCCCTACTTGGCCACTTCTCAATTTTTCCTTGAGGCTCTCCCTCCATTGTTCTACCGTCCACTCTTGAGTGTCCCTCATACGCTTGGCCGCCTCACGATGCCTTCGCCTTTTCCTTGCCGTTGGGTATCTCTTGTAGGCTTTCTAGGCGCGGTACTTGGCGTCAGAGGCGGTGCAACACTCGGGCCCAAACCAAGACTGGTCGGATGCCTTGGTTCTGTATTAGGTATGCGGCACCAAGCGGACCTGCAGGGCGTGGAGAATCTCGGTGAGCTTCCTCGCCTGCAGGTCTGTGTCGCCACAGAGCATATCCTGCCAGTCCATCTTCCTCGAAGCAGCTCGCATTGCTTCCCAATTGGCAGCCTCTCACTTCCAGAGGGTGCGGGTGTAGCACTTCTCACGTGACCTGCGAAAGTGGAGGTCCTCCCCAGGAGGAGACAGTAGGCACCTGCCAAAACGATAATTACTCCCAGTAAGGTCTAAAGCACTGAGTCATAGGGTGATGCGAATTTATAATTAAACCCACCTGTGATCTCACTGAACATTTCCATTTGTCTCACAACACAAAAGTACGGTCACATCCTGCCCTCTAAAGACAACTCTCTTCCTCCACGCAAAACTACAAGCACCTAGTAACACACACACCCTTTACTCAAAAATTCAAAATTTTCATGGCGACTCATTCACCAGCCTCGGAGTCCCCATTTGAAGAGGGGGCCAGAAATGTCCCCAGGCCGGACTGTTCTTTTGATAACGACCCTAAGTGTCTTGAAACCCCCTCAAAACGTTTTTCTTCATTAACATCTGCAACATTCGGAGTCTAACATCTAATTTTATATCTGTAGAACACTACCTTTCCTCTTCTAAACCTCATCCTCATTTCATGAAACTCTGGTGTCTGAGGCAACTGACAGTAATCCCTTTTCTGTTCTCTCCTACTTTGCCTATCCTTATTTTCAATAAAAAGCTGGATGGTGGATGTTGGGTTTATGTGCGCAACGATTTAACCTGCTCTCGTGCCCACGCTCTTGAATCTTCCGAGTTTTCCACCATCTGGCTACGACTACAGAGCCACTCTCAAACTAAATTTATTTGTGATGTATACCTTTCACCTAACTCCTCTGACAATAAGAAACTTTTTGAATACTTAACTTCCAAAGTGGAGCACATTCTGACTATCTTCCCTTTTGCAGAGATCTCCATTCTTGAAAATTTCAGTGTTCACCACCAGCTTTGGCTTTCCTCTCCCTTCACTGACCATCCTGGTGAACTAACCTTCAATGTTGGTATCCTCCACGACCTAGAGCAATTGGTGTAACACCCTACTCGTATTCTTGATCATTTCGGAGATACGTCCAACATTCGTGACCTTTTCCTGACCTCTAATCCTCCTGTTTATGCTGTCACCCTCTCTCCTCCATTGGGTTCCTCCGATGACAATCTCATACTCGTATTTGTATCTTGTCCTATCGCGAAGGTGCTTCTGACGTTTTGCCTCTGCTAGTTGGGGGAACCTGAGGAGGTATTCTGTTGATTTTCCTTTGAATGATTAACGCTTTCGTGTCAGAGACTTGTCTTTGTGTGCCGAACGCATAACAGAGGTGATAGTGTTTGGCATGGAGGCGTACATTCCTCACTCTTTTTCTCTCCCTAAACCTTCCAAGCCTTGGTTTAACACAGCTTGTTCTTGTGCTATACATGACAGAGAGGTGGCCCACAAAAGGTACTTAATCTTTCCATCACCAGAATATCATGGATTTCTGCCCGGACATATGCCTAGTCTCTTCTCCAACTAGCCAAAAACTCCTTCATTAATAGAAAGTGTCAAAATCTTTCAAGATCTAACTCCCCTCTTTACTTCTGGCATCTAACCAAAAATATCTCCAATAACTTTGCTTATTCTTCTTTCCCTCCTTTATTTCAATCATATTGCACCACTGCTATCACATCTATCTCTAAAGCTGAACTCTTGGCTCAAACCTTTGCTAAAAACTCTACTTTGGTCGATTCAGGGCTTCTTCTTCCCTTTCCTCCAACGTCTGAGTACTTCATGCTATTAAAATTCTTCACTGCTATTAAAATTCTTGCAATGATGTTTTCCATGCCCTCGCTGGCCTAAATCTTCGGAAGGCTTATGGAACTGATGGGATACATTCTATTGTTCTCCAAAACTGCGCCTCCGTGCTTGCACCTTGTCTAGTCAAAATCTTTCAACTCTGTCTATCAACATTTGTCTTACATTCTTGATGAAAGTTTGTCTACATTTAGCCTGTTCCTTAAAAGGGTGATCGTTCTAATCCCTCAAACTACCGTCTTATTACTTTAATTTCCTTGCTATCTAGAGTTTTCGAATCTATCCTCAACAGGAAGATTTTTAAACATCTACCACTTCACAACCTTCTATCTGATTGCCAGTATGGTTTCCATCAAGACTTCCGTGTACTGGTGATCTTTTGGCTTTCCTTGCTGAGTGTTGGTCATCCTATTTCAAAGATTTTGGTGAAACTTTTACTGTTGCTTTGGATATATCAAAAGCTTTTGATAGTCTGGCACAAAGCTTTGACTTCCAGATTACTCTCCTATGGTATCTATCCTTCTTTCTGTAACTTCATCTCAAGTTTCCTTTCTGACCGTTCTATTGCTGCTGTGGTAGACGATCACTGTTCTTCTCCTAAATCTATTAACAGTGGAGTTCCTCAGTGTTCTGTCGT